>NW_006800593.1:124523-126847 GCF_000485575.1 Poecilia formosa | reverse complement strand
ATGCCGGTCCTCGAGTTCTCTCCCTGGTGGTAGTAACAACCTCAGCCGTGGATTTGCGTCTTCCCTCTTACGTATGTATCCTTGCGAGAGGTTTTGCTTCTAAGGACGACCCAAAAAAGATGCAGGTTGATAGCACATCACCGCAACTGCGTAGTGTCCATCTCTAGGCAAACGTGACAACAGTGTCGGTCCGTAGTGTTCTGGGGTCCTGTGTAGCTCCCGCCATGACAATTTAGCTGACTTTAATATTTCCTGTGTTTTATTTTGGTCATTATTGTTACACTTAGTGTTAATATGTGTGTGACAGGCAGGTCTATCGGATATTTATCAAAATATAGAACGCAACATTTAACTGCCAAATACGGGACGATTCCATATTTTACGGGACGGGTGGCAACCCTAACAACAGCAGATCTTTAATGTATTGTGGTAATAAGCCGTTCAGTGATTTATAAATTAACAACAGTATTTTAAAGTCTATTCTCTGATCTACAAGGACCCAGTGTAGTGACTTTGAAACTGATGTTATGTACTCTATCTTCCTGGTTTTAGTGAGAATGCGAGCAGCAGAGTTCTGGATCAGCTGCAGCTGGAGGATTGATTTGTTGGACAGACCCATGAAGACTCTGTTGCAGTAATCAATGCGACTAAAGATAAATGCGTGGATGAGTTTCTCTCAATCTCGCTGAGACATAAGTCCTCTAATCAGGGGTGAAAGTAGTTTTAAATTCTTGGGGGTACTATGACAAAAGTGTGTATTTAAATATATACATATATATACATATGTATACACCAGAGCAATAGAGGCTCAGATCTACCACACCAGACAAGACCCAAGGTGTAGGTTGTGCAAGGAGGCTCCTGAGACAGTCCATTACATAACAGCAGGGTGCAAGATGCTGGCAGGGAAAGCCTACATGGAACGACATAACCAAGTGGCGGGCATAGTGTACAGGAAAATCTGTGCAGAATATGGACTGGAAGCCCCGAGATCAAAGTGGGGNACAAAGATATAGATTTAAAGATTTACTGATTGAAAGGATGAAGGATTAAGTGATGAGGGATGAAGGGTTGAAGAGAAGAGGGGATGAAAGGATGAGAGGAATGAATGAGGTTAGCCGAGGAGAATGCTGGAGGTGAAGGTGGTTTTTGTATTTGGGAAACGGTTCTTCCTGTTTTCCCGAGCCCACTTAGGATCCTCAAAAAAGTCTGATTTAAGTTGAACAGAGGAGAGAGTGATCTTGAAATAATTCACTGAGATTATTGCAGATGTATGAACAGTACTCCCAGGATGACCAGTGTTGAGACGCTTTACCAGGTCGAGAAAGAGTCACATGCTGTTAGACAAAAGGCCCGTAGTAACGAGTTACATTTTTGATTCTGTTAGACGCTAAGGCTCATTCCTCAGAGAAACAGAAACTTATCAGGCCACAGAGACATGGTGTGATTTCAGGGAGTGTCTTCAGTCCATATAATCAGCTGCCCTCCTCCTTCTCCTCAGACGCTGCACAAACTTTTTTAGAAACTCTTCTCGAATGTAATGGTAACGCGTCTCCTTTCAGCGCTGAAAGTGAATAAAATAAGTAAAGTCTGAATGCTTTTCTTGGCTGATTTTATGCTCCATGTGTCAATACAAATTATGATTCATCGATCGGGAGTTTCATTCTTAACACCAGCAACCTAAAACTGGGATCATCTGACTGGATGCGGAAACGAATAATGTGTGGAATAATGATCGGGAGAGATACTTGACTTCAACAGGACTTGCCAGAGATGTCCAGAGAACCAGAATCGAGTTGCTTCACTTCCTGATATTGTGATGAAGAGTGGATCGTGGATCTCGGGGTAAAGCGTTTGCTGAAAATCTGGACTGGACATAGTTAAAGATGGTCTCATATTAATTAACATGGAAAAGGTAAAAAGGACAAGAGACGGCAAACTGATCAGTTTTACTTCTTAGGACAGTGAAAATCAGGATCTTGTGTCTGTGGATGGAAATGTCAGAAAGACATAGATGAATGAAAGGATTATGCTTGGATGACATTGGAGCAAATTCTGAACAATAAAGAAAGCCAAAGAAGTCTAAAAGGAACATGGATTCTAAAGTCCAGTATAGAGGTGGACAGATAACTGAAGCTCAAAATGAGGATGCATCTGCTGAGGAGACCTGCTATAAGTGGCAGTCGCTGAGTAATGCCTGTAGGTTCTTGCCTCTTGCACCCTTTGAGAAGCATGGATATGTAGCTGTGAGAAATGGAGGGACAGCTGGTACCCATTAAAATCTTTAACCTGTCTGTCACTAGAGGACCCAAATTTGGGTCCTC
>NW_006800593.1:103647-123781 GCF_000485575.1 Poecilia formosa | reverse complement strand
CATTCAGTAAATTATGACACTTTTAATACAAAGTTGACATTATTCAAAATGTCTTTGTTATGACAACTTGACATTAACCAAGAAATCATTACTGTTTAAACTTTACCTTTAATAACATAAAGTTACCTCATTTTTAAAGTGCAATCAGTAATACTTTTATAAAAAAAATTATATCAGTAATGATTTCTTGGTTATAGACGCGCAAGCACTCTCCAAAACACAATGAAATGAAATCTCTGGTCATAGCGGTGTTCTCAAGCTGCGATGTGTTGTTGAAATTGAACCTAATTACATGAAATACAATTAGTTCATCTCTCTTTGCTTTTACTTTGGATATTTTGTAACAAACAATGTTGTAGTGGAGTACCTTTAAAGGCTGGCAGTTGACGAAAGCTTCGAACTCCGAGGGGGGCAAAAGGTGACTCAACAGTTTCCAGCAGCGCAGGCAATATTTTACTTATTAGAAGGGTTCAGTGAATGCGCATATGAAACTTTTCTTGAGGGTACTGCGTACCCCCGCTAAATCTTTTGGGGGTACGGAGTACCCCTCTGTACCACCTTACTTTCACCCCTGGATGTAACACTATGTTAAAGTGAGTAATAATTGATTTAATGGATGTGTACTTCTGTATTTCACTAAACTACCTCTTTAATGTGCTATTGAAATAGACTGTCAAAAAATAATAATAAAGGTGGAACAGCTCCTACTGTATTTTCCAGAGGAACAGAAGAGTTTAAGTGTAGCGCAGGATCCAACCAACAGATGAAAGAGATGCTAATGTCTGATCACAGCAGATTGACAATCATCCAAAGGAACGTTCATCCTGACCCATGGCAGTTATCACTGACAGTAACTCCTTTGTGTCGTTCTACATGCTTTTGAATAATGACATATAATGGAGTTTGTGTCTCGCAGTGCAGCTTAAAAATATAATCAGAGTACTGCTTGCTTCCAGAGTGCTTGAGAGCTTTATGTTGTTGCATAGTAACTGCTAATTAAATGAAAATGTCAAACCCAGTTCACGTTATTTATGATCATGTGCATATGGCAGTGTGAATTTGATTCAGTGCCTTTGACTCCAGTGGTGTCTTCTCTGTATCTGCATCCAAGTTTCCAGAAACATAAGTATGACTTTCAAAGGGATTTTCTGAAAAGCTACAAAGGAATGACAGAACTTACATTTGAACCTGTTATTAAAGAAAGTAAAGTCTTGTTTTTCTTCAAATGGTGTCAGTGGAATAGCACCAAACTCTTCAAAATCAACTTTGGTACAAAGAGTGCTACACCATAAATCATATATTGTGACTTCAATCAGTAGTGAGCTTCTTTTACGTTTGCATGGCACAAATATTTACTTGATAACCTGAGAAACATGTTTCTAAAGCTTCTCTTGTTTATGCTGGAAAAAAGAAAGAGGGTAACTGATCATGAATGACATCACATCTACTCATTTCAGTAGCAAGGACCATACCACAAAGATATAGATTTAAAGATTTACTGATTGAAAGGATGAAGGATTAAGTGATGAGGGATGAAGAGAAGAGGGGATGAAAGGATGAAGAATTTGGAAAAATTGGAGTTGATAGGCTCTATGAAAAGATCTAAAGCAATTTCAGCCCGACAAATAAGCTGAAAGGCCGCGAGGAGCTAAGCTATTGAGGATTATTTTCTGAGAAGCATAGAGGAGGTCAAATAACTAGGAAGTCAGTTGAATATCGTTGAAGAATACAGAGGAACTGGAGTAGGATGAGCTTCTGAGTCTGGAGCCAAGTGTCTGAATTTCTGAAAGGAAAAGCTAAAAAGAGCATCAACAATGTTATTCTGAGATTCCGGAATATGAGCTGTTTGTAACAAAAACTTGTGTCAGACAGAGACCAAAGTAAGTCTGCAAAATGAACTGCATGATTTCTGGGGAGCGAGATCAACCTTTATTGATAATTTCTACAATGGCCATATTGTCTGAGTGGATGAGAATAGACTTTTTTGACCATTCGTGTCCCCAAAGGATTGCTGCAATGATAATAGGGTAAAGTTCATAAAGTGCAGATGAGGGTGTGATCGATTCGTTCTGAAGAGACTCGAATTCTTGGGGCCACTTGGCTGCAAACCACTTGCCTCTGTAATAGCCACCGAAACCAATAGAGGGAGCTGCATCTGTGTAAAGTTGAATGTCATCAGGATGAGTGAGAAAGTCATTGTAAAAGAAAGATATAAGAAGAAAGAAAATTATGCCAGAGACACATTTCCATCTTGTAGGAGTGATCGAGGATGAGAGAACCATGAAGAGAAGGGATGCTGGCTGCTTTTGACAGAAGATTAGAAATTAAAGATTTTCCCTGAGGAATAATTCGAATGGCATAATTCAAATGGCCGAGAAAAGTAAGCAGCTGCTGTTTGGAACATCTGTCGGTGAGCAGGAAGTTCGACAGCAGAAAGGTGATTCGATTAATTGTGCTTGGAAGGATGAAGAATTGAGAGTGATGCCCAAGAACTGTAAAGAAGTACATGGGCCAATAGTTTTCTCTGTAACCGACCAAAATGACAGGGTATAAATAGGCTACATAGAAAATAAGAGGTGTGATTTGGGGTGTGGTCCTGCTTCCGAACTTAAGTTAACACTTTAACTCAATTAATATTCAGAAGCACAAAAGGAGTACAAACTTAGAATAGCAGCATCTACAATACAATCTTTAAAAATGATGACGTCCCAGTGTAAAACAGCTTAGAAGTTGGTTGAAACGTACAGGCCTCAAAGTGAGCAGAAAGAATACCGTATCAAAGGGAGGCTTTTTTCTTGTTTCTCGTATGTATGGATATTATGGTAGCTCGCACTCGCTGCCAATGCAAAATATACACCTCAAAATGTTAAAACAATAACAACATGTAACTGCTCATGCAGTAGTCCCTCCAAAAAGCGTCTAAAATGAATCCTCCTGTAATCTGACCTTGCCAGATCACTTTCCTTTACATTAGTTATGGTAGTTGCACTTAGAGAAAGATAAACATTTGCTATTCACAGAAACATCAGAATCTTGGATAAAAGCTGATAATCCGCATTTCCATGCAGACCAAATGTAGATAAAAATCCAAGCAGTTGAATTAGAGAGCAAACAAATGTCACAAAATCACATCACCTCAAATCTCAGCTGATCACCATGGCGACATGATCAGCCTGTCTGCTGGAAGTGGAAATATCACAGATTCCATAAATATATATTCTGTCAATATCCACCCACAATGTCCTAATCACAACCATTGGTATGTATAGTTGAATATTCAATGTTCTGAGTAGGTTAATTATAGCAGGCATAAAGTAAGTCTTGTTTAATAAATGCAATTAACTGTTTCATACATGCATGTGGTCTTTTTTTGCCATATGTCTTCTTTGTGAAGAATTGTAATAAAATGCAATGCAATCTTAAATTTATATTTAACTAATCCTTCATGTTAAAACAAATGACGTTCTTTAAACTGGAAGTTTAGTTAAGATATTTGCACTTATGTATGAAATCTGTCATTTCAAACCCCAAATACAGAGGAGTGGCTGGAAATTGTACAAAATTTCCATCAGAAGTAGCAGTTCTTGATGCTGTAGACAAAAAACATTAACANTTCAATGAGAATATTTCATTCATTCAGATCTAGGATGTGTTATTTGAGTGTTCCCTTTATTTTTTTGAGCAGTTGTATATATATATATACACACACACACACACAAAATATACAATTGCTTCTTTGTGTGCTTTGGAGTTTCTGTACTGATGAAATTTTTGCGAAGCGACAAAAGCTGGGTAGCTCTTGTAAAAATGGAGCTGTATTTCCCTCAGCCCACTGGCTGCAATGTTGACACCACGAGATGCCACGAGACCTAAATTCTGAACATCAAGGCATAGAGTGCATCCCAGTTTTCAATGTCTGGCATATAACCATTCATTAGGCCCGAGCAGCAAAGCGCTAGTGAAGGCCTATTGTAATTGCAGGATTTCTTCTTCTTCTTCTTCTTCTTCTTATTATTATTATTATTATTATTTTTCCGCCACTTTGCGGGGCTGTTTGGGGCCTTTAACATAAACTCACCAAACTTGACCCAAAATTGTCCCTGGATGAAAATTTTTGGATTCCGGTGGAATCGCAAGTGGGCATGGCCAAACTGCTCTACAGCGCCCCCTAATGTGAGTTGGGGGAAACCATAGGTCGTAGAGATCTGAAAACTGGTATGTAGGTAGATGTTCTGAAATCAAGAAAAAAAGTCTCTTGGAGGTACCCGCTAAAATACTCAGGGAGGCGGTCATTTTGGGTCAAAGGTCAACTTTTGGCAATTTTTCAATTTTACTCACGTCAAACTTTAACAAACTCCTCCTTGAGTTTTCGAGGAGGAGTTTACTACATTCTTGATCAGTTTACTACATTCTTGATCAGAATGTAGTAAAGGCATGGGGCTTTAAAGGTTACCAATAAAATTTACTTTTTGTATATGTTCAGGGGGCGTGGCAGAGCGGCAAACTTGGCATACTCGCCAAAACAAACGAAACGCTATAACTTTCTCATAAAAAGGTCAGTTGGCACCAAACTTCGCATGAGGCATCCTGGTTGGATGCCTGACGATTCTATGTCGTCATCGTCTGGCCTCACCTAAGCCCTGCCCCCTCAGAACAGGAAGTGACTGTTTTTACTTGGAAAGCTCCAACTCTGGCTCTCTTGACCTAATCAAGATGATCTTGTGTCAGTTGGTCTCACTTGCTTTTAAGCGCCAAGAGTTTTCAGTGGAGGGCGTGGCTGTGGCAGCGCGGCAAAGTCACAAGTCACGCCGCTGCCATACGTTTAGCTCTAGATTCCACATGTTTCAACCCAGCTGCACCAAACTCACTGAGATCGATCCTTGTCCACCCCCCGACAGGAATCCAGAGAAATACTTGGTGGGCGTGGCCTAATTCCTTCACAGCGCCCCCTAGAATATTTTAAAAACTCAGCCCCCAGCCGTGCTTTATCCCAGAATTCTGAAACTTGGTACACATGTATCTTGTCAGGACCTACAAAAAAGTCTCTTGGAGCCATGGTCCAAACCCAACAGGAAGTTGGGTTTAGACCATGGAAGGCCATATTGGATCAAAGTTACACTTTTGTCTATTTTAATGACGTCCTATCTGACCGAACTCATCCCCTCATTAGTTCCCAACTACACCAAACTCACAACTGCACCAAACTCAATCCTTGTCCAACCACCGACAGGACTGCTGTCCAATATTTGGTGGGCATGGCCTACTTCCTCCACAGCGCCCCCTAGAATATTTAAAAAACTCAGCCCCTAGCCATGCTTTATCCCAGAATTATGAAACTTGGTACACATGTGTATCATGTCAGGACCTACAAAAAAGTCTCTTGGAGCCATGGTCCAAACCCAGCAGGAGGTCCGCCATGTTGAATCAAAGCTGCAATTTTGGCTATTTTATTGATGTATCTAAGCAAACTCGTTCTAGAGTTTTCAAGATCCAGGCTTCAAACTCAGACAAGCACAGTCTCGAGACATTGAGGGTCAAAAGTTATCAAAGGAATTTTTCTATGTCAAAGTATGTGGGCGTGGCTAAGCCTCAAATCTGGCCATTCTCCATGAAACATCAAGATGGAATAACTTCCCGATATAAGCTCCCAGCTGCATCAAACTTCATTTGTTTCATCACAGACCAGAGCTTATCACATTGAAATGGTCAACTGGTGACATCAGTTTAGCCCCGCCCCCTTCCAACAGGAAGTCACCTGTTGGAAGGAGCAGTTAGAGCATTTAGAGCAGTGGTCCCCAACCTTTTTATTACTGCGGACCGGTCAAGACTTGGAAATTTTGCTGCAGCCTGGGTCGGGGGGGTGGAGGGGGTTGAACCGTCAGATAAGGGTTCTGCATGTTGGTGTTCCCACTAAATCCTGAATATGCCCAATTTGGGTTGTCTTTGCCCTTTTATCACAGCCTGTGGGGTTTTCCCTGACTGGGGACGAGAATACAACCTGTTGAAGCGCGGTGACATGAGAACAGAGGGGAATCCCAAACAGCTGACATATCGTTCAACTGAGAGTCCAGTGGATGTCGGAGATGATATGTGGAAATGTTTATTATTATATGTAAAGGTCATTATTATTATATATTATAATGTTTATTCAGTTAAAAATGTTAACTATGAAAAAACAGTCATCTCCAAATCATAGTGCAGCAAATAAAGCAGCTGCTCCGGTCGTCTTTTATCCACCGCCTTTTATTTTTGCTACGTCTTTTATCTTTTAAAATGAGTCCACAAACTATCACTATTGCTTCTACATTGTCATCTGTGTTTGGTTATTCTAAATTCCCGTATGCTATGTTGGAGGTTTTACGTGATTCTCCTATGGAATCGGGATGTTCGTGAGTGGAATCGGTTCATGTGGTGTGAAGAATAGGCTGACAATTCTTAAATCTTGCCGTCTAAACCAGACTTAAGATCACAAGCTCTACTCATCTCCTCTTGACCACTGCCCAAAGGCTCTCTGACTCTGGTCGATATGGTAACGTTTACATATCCCTTCAAAATAAGATACAGATGCGCCACAAAAACGAACATTTTACTTTCGTGAAAATTGTAACTCACGATAATGACTAACGTGAGCCCTGAGCTTGTTTCTCTGCAACGAGACGGTCCCATCGGGGAGTGACGAGAGACAATGACACCCGAAGTGTTGCTTATATCCACAGCATGCTTGGTCTCTACGTGGCGAAGCAGTTTCATTGCCTCATTAGCAGCCGGTCGCCGCATGTTACGCAGAGCGGGCTTGTAATGTGGGACTGGTCCGGGATAAATCCATTCTCCTGTCTCTTTTCTGGGCCTTTTCCCCTTTGCAAAGAAACTTTCCAAAGACACCTGATCTGTTTCTTACTCATTTTGCTGCTTGTAGGCTCAGCGTTGGCGCGCAAGTAACCGAGAGAATCCGGTTAAAGGATTTTCAAAATAAAAGGTCCTCCAGACTCAAATAATACGTAAAACAGAAATATTTAATTATTTCTTGCGTGTCCCGGTACCAATTGGTCCACGGCCGGTCCGTTCAGGGTTGGGGACCACTGATTTAGAGCAGTCTTTCTTTCTGTTGGAAGAAAGACTGCTCTAAATCATACATGCATCCTATTGGCAGTAAACTTGTTAGGCTTGACCTTTGTTAGCCTCTAAAGAGCCCAATAGCTTGAAATTGCAATTCAGATCGACTGCACTTGGGCATTGTCAGGGAGCGCTGCGGAAGATGTAGGTGTGTGTCGCCTGGCAGACGGCTGCGGGAACTGTACGAGAGCGTCGGAGGTGCTAGTACCCCCACAAAAGCCAATAGGCCAGCGTGCTTCGATGCGTGGGCCTCCAATGCCGCTTGCGGCTTTAATTTTAGCTTTGAAACTGCTTATATTGATACTGTGTCCAGAAAGAGGAATAATCAGTCGGCCTAGCATCATGACCTGTTCGTTCTGAAGATCCTGTAGCTTCCACTTCTCTTCCTAACATTGCGCCTCCTCACCCTGACTCTCATATTGAGGAACCACAGAGCTCTGTTATTAAAAGCACGTCTTCTGAAGTTAGCATATTTTTCCTCCAACAGGTTCCAGAGGAATCACCTCCAACCAGATGTTGGACTAGAATTTATTTCAATGTCATTTGTGAATGTTAGAGCCTCATTTTCAACAGTGGAGCTATAAAAATTGAAAAAGGTTATCATTTTGGTGAAAGTCTCATCAACATCAATATTTCCACTAAATAAGAGGCAAAAAAAATAGTTTGATAGAGTAAAAGCCTCTCAGACTGAGCTCAAAGTGAGATGCCCAAACTATTTTTTTTAAATATTAGACAATTAATTTAACATAATTATCGCAGCAGAAAACATTTGTTAAATACTTAATGAAACATATTTACATTGTTTGCCGTTTGTTGTAAATGACATAAACTCACAGAAGAATGAGATAATTAGTCCAAGTTTGTTGTTTATTGAACGTTCAGAAACTACAGCGGCTGTGATGCGCCACAGCAAAGGTAAAGAAAGGTAAAACAACCCGAACAGGTGATCAACTCAAAACCACTCGCACCTTTTTACTCTCCATCTCTCTGTCATTTAAGCAGTTACCCGTTGCCGTGGCAACTGCCTGCGCTCCACAAGCCGAGCACAGATTACTTTAAAAACATAACATTCAGTCCGTTACGATATCAGGTTTTCAGGCTTTATATTTATTTTGCGATTATTAATAAGCGCTCCCCTGAACACAGTGGTGGTTGATTAGTTAATTTTAAACTCCTGCTCTGCTAGTTATTTTGGTATGGAAGCGAAAAGCACACATCCTTCCTCCCCCTCGATTTGTGCTGTGCTGAATCTGCACAGCAGAGAGCTGTGCAGATTCAAACTGTGAATGCTCAGTTTAGTTAGCATAGCTACCAATGACGGCAGATAAACGATTTCTTGTAATAAGTTGTTTCTCCACCATTAGCACATTTAGTAGTGAGTGAATGAAGTTGATTGACAGCGCTAAGACCCTCCTCCTGGTTCTGATTGGGTTTTTTTGTCAGAACGGTGCATTATTTTAGCTAACAATAGTAGTTCAGGTGGAGGAGATTGATCTTTTCACAGACTGTCTCAAAACAAACTGTCACATCGTGACAGCTTTAACAAATATGGAGAAAACATTTTTTTATTAAAGTTATACTGTAGCTTGAATAAAATGCAACTACTAGATTTTTTGAGAAGTCTGGATTGCTTTATGTGTAGGTGCACGTTGCACTTGCTCATGGGGAGAGACATTTCAGTATCTAAAACTAATAGAAAAATTTTAAGCAACCTTCTTGCAAACTGGATGTGAACTGTTGGATGTTAAATTCATGAGCAGTAAATATTGAGCTAGTATCAGTATTGGACTACAGAAAGCAAAGCAGATGCAAGCCTTTAAAACTGTGATGCTTTTTCCATAAAAATAGACTCAAAAAATTGCAACAGCAGCTGTGCAGGGGGCCCAAACAAATTTTTTGTCAGGGGGCCCAAGATTCCTGGCTCACCCCTGGTGGGTGCACTCATGGCTGCACAGTGATCCCACTGATTTTTTACAGCAGACAGCCACTCCCCTCTCTTGCAGGTACTGTGTACCCCCGCTNCACCACAGCGCCTTCAGCACAGTGCTTCCTTCTTCTCCATCATCTCCTCTCTGAACGGCTCAGAGTGCGAGGAGGCAGCGGGAGGCAGAAACTCCGTATGAATGAGGTAATACGGTCTGTCGCGAATGTTGCCATGAATATCAATTGTATATAACATCTTGTTGTCAGTTTACATTCATAAATAGAACCAAATCTTTTTGGTTAAGTCATTTAAAGTCTGGAATAGTCGCATGTGTAATATTTTACTGCTAACTTTGTCTAAAAAGTTAGCTACTGTAGCCACAATGTTTTATTTCATCACAAGGAAATGAAACAGCAGCAAAATTAGTCATTTTGTTGTTTAAAGTGTAACAGTGTGAGCAATGGCCACATAATACCTGATCATACTGACTACTTAACATGTTATATCATATTATATTATATTATATATTCAGGAGAATGGCACTGATGTAGAGAGTTGTTCAAGAAGACCAAAGCTTATCCGCGAGTATCGATCCGTTAAACCATAGAGGCCCATAGCCTTATAGCTCTTTTTAACGTCTAGTTTGTTACGGCGTAGCATCAAGACTCCGCCACCCTCAGTCTCACTTTCAACTTGAGCTTAAAGTGCACATTATAAACTACAAACCAGTTTTTAAATTGTGTTAATAGGCCAAGTATAACCGGAGTTATCCTAAAATTAGTAAACCATATTTTTCCAAATGTCAGAGAAATGTCAAAAGCGCCGCCATTCCCCGGCTTTTCCGATTATGTAAGAGGGAATGAGCTTCCAAACGTACAAAACGAAACGAAACATTAGATTCCTGTGTTTTTGGACATGTAAAATCTTCAATAAATAACGATGGGTTGCATTTTGTTGCTGAGAAACGAAGTAAAGTTGCGCAAATAACCGTGAAGGAGTAGCATTCACTTCGTAATTAGTTTTTAGCTTAGCGGTTTCTGTTCTGTATATAAAGGACTACCTGAAAAATGAACATGGTTGATAACATCCGGGCGCGCAGCGGCGCTGCGTTTTGAGCAGGAAGACGAAGAGGAAAATCCCCCAGCCGGAATCCGCGGCGCAGTGAGGATTTCCATGATAACAATGGCTGATCGATCATTCTTATTAGCAACAGACAAAAAGTATCAGAGACTGAGAGTACTATGAGATGCTGGCAGTCTGAGAGGCAGCTACTCAGAGATCCAAGCAGGGGAATAGCGGCACTGCGTAGCGGCAGGGAGTCGATCACTACGATCACTACGGGGTGAGGCGGAGCCACTACTTTAGCAGTTAGACAAAAGCAGCTTACAGCCACGGCTAACTCCGGGAGACAAGGTAGAAAAGCCTTTTTCCCCATAGTCCAAAAGACTGCATTTGTGGCTGCATTTTTACTCCAAAATGCAGCCACAGTGTCCAAAAGAAAAAACATAAGTGCAATCATTTGCATATTGAGAGTCTACAGAGGCTGATAATCTCCCCACTCTGCTCCTGGATTACCGTTTAAACTTTTGAGTTTTATGTCAAATCCACATGAATTAAATGACAGAAACTAATTCTCTCACTGCATCTTTGATTCATTTTGTCCAGCTGCAGACTGTTAGACTGTTCAATCAGAGTCAGGTATTGTGTAGTTGGTGCTTTTAATCAGTTTTCAGTTAACTAAATTCAAGTCTATGGAACACAAAATGTCACTAAAATCACTCTGTCCTTCTAAAATCTTTCAGAAAATCGTAAAAATGCACTGAATCGTAGCGAATTGTATCGCTCAACAAATACTGTGATACATATTGTATCATGACCAGAATATTGTATATTGTATCTGTGACCCCCACAAAGTGTGGCCACATTTGTCGGATTAAATTATGATTTTAGTTGTTTGGGGTTTTGGAGCAATGTCACGCAGTAACACGGGTGCGCCGCTAGATGGCAGAAGCGGGCTCTTGCGGGACTGACGGTGCAACATTGCGGTGCCGAGGAAGCTCCCTTCCATTCGGATGAGAGCTACCAGCACAGCAACACCGTCTCCTGTGGCTCATATGTTCTTTTCCTGTTAAAACAGGTTGGTTCGGGTCTAAACTGAAAACTGTTATGTAATAAACATGGTCGTTCTATTAAGTGTCGTGACATTGGTCCCCTGTGTATTTGGTTTGTGTTATTTTATGCCGTCATTATGCGGTTTGCTAATAAGCTCTTGGTTAGCTGCTCGGAGGATTTCCTCAGATGGTACGCGAAGAATGTGTATGTTTTACATAGCCGTCTGTAATGTGCATTTATTTACAATTCCTGATATAGTAATAAGCTGGTGTTGTGTTATAGAGGAACTAGTGGAAGTGTGAATGTATAGTCACAATTTTCAGGGTTGTATGATGACTTTATTGTTATAATCTGGAATAAATTCGGATGAGAGCTACCAGCACAGCAACACCGTCTCCTGTGGCTCATATGTTCTTTTCCTGTTAAAACAGGTTATTTGCATCTGTTTGCCTGTCCCTCCACCTGAGACCTGCAACAGATTCATGGGGGCTCGTCCGGGATCGGCGCCACTGCTTTAGATGTACCGGCTGCTGATCCAGTGATACATGAACACCGGGACCAGGATAACTACCTGCTACTGTATAGTGAGGTGCCGTCCAGTGTGTGACCACAGAAGCAAGGCGACGCGACTGCTGCTAAGGGGTTGGCCATTTGGGGTCCAGGGAAGAGGACCAGAGGAAGAGGGTCTTGATCTTCAAGGGAACCAAACTGGTATCCGGGGCTGCACGTCAACGCACACCATGTCAGTAACACGCAAGGAACTGATCTGGGGCATCAAAAAGAACCTATTCCAGCTGTCTGGTTCTCAAGCCTATGAGGTTGCAAGGACGTTGGGAACAGAGCAGCCTGGAGCCGACAAGCTGAGTTCAGCTGATGAAGAAAGCTGCATAGATTATATCCTTACATTTATGCAATCTGAGGACTTGGCCAAGTCTGAGGATGAGACTTGGCCGAGACTTGGCCAATGACAACAAATGAATGTCATTTGTTGTCATTGAATGATGTTGTTTTGAGTGTGATGGAAAAGGATGATTCAGTTGAAATGCCTATCATTCCAGATAATGATTTGCAAACATCCACCTCGACAGTACACATGGCATCATCACATTTCACTACAGAATCGCAAAATCCCAGCTCACACACTCACATGGCCACGCCAAATATGGAACAGCTACAACTGATGTATGAAGAGCTGGGCAAGAAGATACAAGAATGTACTGTCACGGCAGCCACAGCACCAGGCTTAATGGCGACATCTGTGGTAACTGGCCTACTAGATCGCCATCAGGTTGGAGCCCCTTCAGGGACCCAGCCCAGTAGCCTGCCACATCATCAGAGTCCTGTCAATCCTTCACCACGCCATACGCCAGAGAGATTGGTCTCTCTACAAGATCTGGCCTATCTCCAGCGAAAAGAGTTCAGGATACATGGAGGCCAAGTAAGTGACACTACCTCTGACATCACATATAACAGCATATGTAAACAAATTGACGAAGGACTCAAAGAGAAACATACTGAAGGCGAGGTCATAAGAGGGGTACTCCGTGCAATCAAACCTGGCAACTTCAGAGATATGCTGACGAACAAAGATGACCTCACCATCACAGAACTGAAAAGCTTCCTCCAGTCCCATCTTGGTGAAAAGAGCGGAACAGAACTTTTTCAAGACCTAATGTGTGCTAAACAACATGAAAACGAAACACCACAGCAATTCTTATATAGAATGGTTGGGCTCAAACAAAGAATAATGTTCACAGTTAAACATACAGCCTCAGCTGTCAAATATGATGCATCTACAATACAATGCATNATATTATATTATATTATATATTCAGGAGAATGGCACTGATGTAGAGAGTTGTTCAAGAAGAACAAAGCTTATTTTTAGAACCAAACTACTGTACTGAGTTTAAAACTGAGTTCCATTTTTCCAGCTATTTTTACTTTAGAAAGAGGCAGAATTAGTTTGATTTCCAGTCAACTTTTATCAATGCATTTTTGACCACCAGTCAAATGTATTTTGACCAGTAAAATACATCAGAATCTGGTAGCTAGCTTGTGTGTGCTGCCGGAGTTTTTATCTTGCTAATTGTGAGGCAAATGATAAAGTCAGTATTCATCCTGGAAGTCATTTTGCTTGATGAAAGACTGAAGCCATTTTGTTCAAAAGGAAATGGAAGAAGATGTTTTTGGGGCAGTTGGCCACCTTGAGATGATAAACACACACACAGGCCTGTCATAGTAATCAATAAATCAATTATTCACATGATATATTAAAACAAATTCAATAATTTCCATTGGCATGATTTATCGGTTCTCTTTTTATTTCTCTCTTTCTGCCAAAAACTGGATGATAAAAGCTTTCAGGTTGGTGCTTTGGTCTCAACTAAACCTTTTTTTGAAGGACAGTTTATTTACAAAGACTTCAAAATTAATTTTATTTGTTGTTCATTATTTAAAGTTTACTGATCTCAGAATAAGTTCTTGCATTATTATTTTGCCACTACCATTATCCATCAATCCATTTTCTGTACACCCTTGTGGGGTTGGGAGGTGCTGGTGTCTCTCCAGCTAACATTCTGGGCAAGAGGTGGGGTCACCCTGGACAGGTCGCCAGTCTGTCGCAGGGCAACACAGAGACAATCATGCACACACACACTCACACCTAGGGACAATTTAGAGAAATCAATGACCTGACAGTCATGTTTTTGGACTGTGGGAGGAAGCCAGAGTACCCAGAGAGAACCCATGCATGCAGAAAGACCCTGGGCTGGGAATTGAACCCAGGACCTTCTTGCTGCAAGGCAACAGTGCTACCTGCTGCGCCACTGTGCAGTAGAGCTGCATAAATAAATCGATTCGGCAATATATATCGATATTTTCCGCCCTCGGAAAGTATCGACTTTTCATCCATGAGTATCGATCCGTTAAACCATAGGGGTCCATAGCCTTATAGCTCTTTTTAACGTCTAGTTTGTTACGGCGTAGCAGCAAGACTCCGCCACCCTCAGTCTCACTTTCAACTTGAGCTTAAAGTGCACATTATAAACTACACACCAGTTTTTAAATTGTGTTAATAGGCCAAGTATAACCGGAGTTATCCTAAAATTAGTAAACCATATTTTTCCAAATGTCAGAGAAATGTCAAAAGCGCCGCCATTCCCCGGCTTTTCCGATTATGTGAGGGAATGAACTTCCAAACGTACAAAACGAAACGAAACATTAGATTCCTGTGTTTTTGGAAATGTAAAATCTTCAATAAATAACGATGGGTTGTATTTTGTTGCTGAGGAATGAAGTAAAGTTGCGCAAGTAACCGTGAAAGAGAAGCGGAACGGAGAAGCGGAAAGGAGTAGCGGCGCGAACGGAGCAGCTGCAAAAGCAGTGAAATCACGAAATTAATGCAAATTTTGACTGGTAGCATTCACTTCGTAATTAGTTTTTAGCTTAGCGGTTTCTGTTCTGTATATAAAGGACTACCTGAAGAATGAACATGGTTGATAACATCCGGGCGCGCAGCGGCGCTGTGTTTTGAGCAGGAAGAGGAAAACCCCCCAGCCAGAATCCGCGGCGCAGTGAGGATTTCCATGATAACAATGGCTGATCGATCATTCTTATTAGCAACAGACAAAAAGTATCAGAGACAGAGAGTACTATGAGATGCTGGCAGTCTGAGAGGCAGCTACTCAGAGATCCAAGCAGGGAATAGCGGCGCTGCGTAGCTGCAGGGAGTNAGCATGTTAGACAGGAGCTCAAGCCACTCCTTTCCCAACCTACCGTATCTGATGAGGCTCTGCTGCGACAAGTAATCAAGACTACAACTGAGGAAAGTCAGAGAAGGCGCAGGTTGGGTCGCATCACGACACGCAAAGTAACTCAAGCTCACAGCACCCAGGCTGATCCTAGCCAGAGATTACAAGTTGAAGCCCAAGTTAGCACAACTGTGAACAATAGTGACGATAAAATACAGAGACTGAGTACACAAGTTGAAGCCCTGACCCAGGCAATGGAATCTTTGAAACTGTTAGTGACACACACCCAAAAACTGGAACAACATGCTTCCCCCACTCATCACTGTCAATCTGACCAACCCAGGCCCTTGAGAAAAGCACAAAAGCCATATGGTTGTCCTAAATGTGTCACATTGGCTAATCCTGATTGCAGGCACTGCTTCATTTGTGGAGAGGAAGGCCATCGAGCTGTTGGTTGTTTGAAGAGATCAAACCAGTCGGGAAACGGGACCCGGTCAAGGCAGAGGGACAACCTCTGACCGGTTACGAACAAACGTCCCAACCCAACCAAAACACAACAGCACAAGATAAGTCTAATGAAAGCCATATAGTTAAGACCAACAACGTGGCACAGCCATGCAAGTTAACAGCCCCACTCATTGGCCACAAATCTCTGTTAAAATGCAGTATAGCTGGCTATGCTGCCACCGTCCTACTGGACACAGGAGCTAATGTGAGCCTACTCGACCGGGCCTGGAAGGAAAAGTACTTACCTGGTGAAGATGTTCGACCTCTCAGTGAACTATTGGATGACCCTCTGCATGTTTCTGCAGTCACTGGTGATGACATTCCATATGATGGGTATGATGGGTGGGTGGAAGTGGTGGTGAACCTGCAAGGTAATAATGATCCAGACTTATCCATTCGTGCCTTTTTTAGTTAGTCGCCTGGTGTTAGATAGGCCGATAATTGGCTTTAATGTCATCCAGGTGCTCATTAAAAACAATGAGAGTCAACCTAAGCTTATGTCCACTCTGTCTACCCTCCTTGCTGGTGCAATGGAGAATGATAACGGCAGTGTAGAGACTATAGTCAATTTTATTCAGACTCAGAAGGTTCCCAAAGAAGAAAATGCTACAGTGAAAATGGGCTTTAAGAAAGTGACCATTGCAGCAGGCCATGTAGCTTACATTACATGCCGTGTTCCAGCAGACATTAACCCCTCGGAGCCATTTGCGCTTTTTGAGCCCGCACTTAACAGTGTGAGGTTAGAGAGCTTGAGTATTGGGGCAGGATTAGTGGTGACTCACAAAACAGACAGACCCTTCATCAAAGTACCTATTGCAAATCACTCCAAACATGATGTGACCTTGCCAGGGCGAACCGTCCTAGGCAGCATTGAAGCGATTGTTAAAGTCGTAGAGACAGATTGTCCTAAAAGTGGTGAGAACTTCACCTATGTAAACACTGTTAATCCCTGGCTAGCAAACAGCCAACAGCAGGCACCACCTTCCACACCACTGTGGCACCCACCGGTGGATGTCAGCCACCTAACAGATGAGCAACAAGAAGAGGTGAAAAAGATGCTGTGGGAGGAATCAGGGGCTTTTGCTCAAAATGATAATGACATTGGTGACATACCCAGTCTCCAAATGGTCATCAATCTCAAAGATGAGGTTCCTGTCCAAAAGTCCTACACCTCCATCCCCAAACCACTCTACCAAGAGGTCAAGCAGTACATCCAAGATCTTCTTGCCAAAGGCTGGATTGTTAAGTCAAGGTCGCCCTATGCAGCACCAGTAGTTTGTGTCAGAAAACGAGATGGGACACTCGGACTGTGCATTGATTACAGGTTGTTGAACCAGAAAACGGTACCTGATCGACACCCACTGCCTCGAATCCAGGATCTCTTGGACACCCTTGGAGGCCAGAGTTGGTTTACTATTCTCGATCAGGGAAAGGCATACCACCAAGGCTACATGGCTGAAGGGTCCCGCCACATGACAGCTTTCATATCTCCTTGGGGCCTATATGAATGGGTGCAGATACCATTTGGCCTCAGCAATGCCCCTGCTGCATTCCAGCGCAGCATGGAGGAGTGCTCACCACATTGCATGACGAATGCTGACACAGAATGTCTTGATGACATTCTGTGTTATTCTCAATCTTTCAGTGAACATGTTGATGCAGTTTGTCGTGTTCTGAGAGCGCTACAACACCGTGGGGTTAAACTGCGGCCTACAAAATGTGAGCTGTTCAAGAAAGAGGTCAGATACCTAGGGAAGTTGGTCTCAGCTGAGGGTGTGAGGGTGGACCCGCAAGACATACAGGCTGTAGTATCTCTCAAGGAAAAAAGACCTACCACAGTGGGAGAGGTACAGCAATTACTGGGGTTCTTGAGTTATTATCGAACATATATTCAAGACTTCTCCAGAATTGCCAACCCACTGTATGAGCTGCTACAAGTTAAAGAACTCCCAGATATGGCACAGAGGAAAGGGAAAAAGGGTAAAGGAGCACAGCTGTCAACAAAAACTCCCATCCAGTGGAGCGATGCTCACAAGACCACCCTCGAGCAGCTGATCGATATCCTTTCACATCCACCTGTATTGTCTTATCCTGATTTTGAGCTGCCCTTTGTCCTGCACACAGATGCCAGCCAACAGGGACTTGGTGCAGTCTTGTACCAGCGACAGAGTGGAAAGCTAAAAGTCATTTCATATGGCTCAAGAACATTGACTCCCGCTGAAAAGAACTACAACCTCCACTCTGGGAAGCTGGAGTTCCTGGCGTTAAAATGGGCGGTGTGCAAAAAATTCAGGGATTATTTGTTCTATGCACCACACTTTACTGTGTATACGGACAATAATCCACTTACTTATGTGATGGGCACAGCAAAACTGAATGCAGCTGGCCACAGGTGGGTGGGGGAGCTTGCTGACTTCAAGTTCAGTATAAAATACAGACCAGGAAAAGTCAACGCAGATGCTGACACTCTTTCCCGTCTCCCACTTGACATCAACAGCTACATAGAGGAATGCACTGAGGAACTCAACAGGGATGCCATCCATTCTGTGTGGGAAGGAAGTGAGGCTGCCAAAAAGCATGATGTTGCCTATGTCTCATCCTGGCCCAAGATTCAGACCCAATGGGTACGACATTACCTACCATTAGTCAAAATGAACTGGTGAGAGCCCAGAGGCGAGATGAGGTCATAAAAGAGATTATAAAGCTGAAACAGTCAAAAGCAGTGCTCACAGAAGAAGACAGGAAGAAAGTCAGTGCGCCTGTGCGAAGGCTGATGTATGAATGGGGAAAGTTGCACATAGAGTCTGATTTACTGTACAGGAGAGCTGGGGGGCGGAAACAGCTAGTCTTACCCACTGAGTATCGACCTCGTGCTTAAACACCTGCACAATGACATGGGTCATTTAGGAGCAGAGAGAGTCATTGGATTAGCAAGAGAACGCTTCTATTGGCCCTACATGAAAAATGACATTGAGGCCTATGTTACCAGACAGTGCCCTTGCATAAAGCAAAAGAAACCTGTGACTCATGACAGAGCACCGATGGGGAGCATTGTGACCAGTGCACCACTTGAACTTGTGTCCATAGATTTCATGCACCTGGAGCAGAGCAGAGTAGGGTACGACTACATACTTGTATGTGTAGACCACTTCAGTAGGTTTGCTCAGGTGTATGCAACACGAAATAAATCAGGACGGACAGCTGCAGAAAAAATATTTAATGACTTTATCCCGCGGTTTGGGTTCCTGGGCAAACTGCACCATGACCAGGGGCAGGAATTTGAAAATGCCCTGTTTGCAACTCTGCAGAAGCTGACAAGTGTGAACCACTCCAGAACGACCCCGTACCATCCACAGGGCAACCCAGCTGAAAGATTCAACCGGACGCTGCTCCAGATGTTGAGAACACTGCAGGAGGAAGAAAAGAGCAACTGGAAGGAACACTTACCACAGATTGTGCATGCATACAACTGCACTAGACACAAGGCTACAGTTTTCTCACCCCATTACCTCATGTTTGGGCATCACCCTCGCCTCCCAGTCGATGTGCTTTTTGGTCTGTTCCCAGAAAAGAAGCCAGAAACATCCCAAGAATATGCAGACAAATGGGCTGCGAGGATGAGAGAGGCCTACAGAATAGCAGCTCAGAACAGCCAGCAGTCCAGTACACGAGGCAAGAGGCAGTATGACCGTCATGTGAAGGGAGTCGTTCTGCAGCCCGGTGACAGGGTCTTGGTTCGTAACATGGGTGAAAGAGGAGGGCCAGGAAAGCTGAGGTCCTATTGGGAACAAACAGTGTATGTTGTCTAAGAACAGGTGAACGAAAGTCCCGTTTACAAAGTATGTCCCGAAACGGGTTGCAGTAAAACACGTACCCTTCACAGAAACCTCCTCCACCTTGTAAATGATTTGCCTGTGGGCATGCATGAACAGCTACAAAACAAAGCATCAACCAGAGGAAGACACAAGAGAAAGAGTCAAACAGAACAGCATGGACAGAGAGAACCATGCCAACAAAGTGACTCGTCTGACTCTGATGATGGTGTTTCCAGAACACAATACTGGTTAAGAGTGTCCAGACCAGCTGAATCACACAGATTTCCCACCATGATTCCCTACGTGCCCTAGAGACAAGCAGTGATTTCTCCATCCCCAGGCAAATCGACTCAGGAAACTACACCACCAGGGGGAGCCAGGCTGCAGCCTACGCCCACAGCAGAGGAGCCTGTGATGAGGAAGGAAAATCAGTCCAGTGA
Organism: Poecilia formosa; assembly: GCF_000485575.1. Taxonomy (NCBI): domain Eukaryota; kingdom Metazoa; phylum Chordata; class Actinopteri; order Cyprinodontiformes; family Poeciliidae; genus Poecilia; species Poecilia formosa. The sequence continues at coordinate 104,118 of NW_006800593.1, read as the reverse complement.
GCAGGAGCTGGAATGGGCAGGTGGCAATGACTATGTACAAGTAGCAAAAGATGATGATGAAGAGGACACTGGAGAGGAAGATGGCCCAGCTATATGGGACGCCAATGACGACCGACCTACCTCACCCCAGTGCCAATCAGCCAGGCGATCAGCGCGAGAGAGTAGACCCCCAACGACGTTGACATATGAGTACCTTGGCCAGCCATCTTACCAGCCTCAGGGGTCAGTGAACACTATTGGACTTTGTGGGACACCAGCATTTCTACCATGGGGAATGCCCTCTGTCCCAGCAACACATTACATACCCTGTCATACACATCACTACCTTATCCTGTCATGATTCCATACACTGTCCCTTCCTTTACATATTGAAACAAATGCTCATACATCTATGAATATATGTACACTGCTCAAAAAAATAAAGGGAACACTCAAATAACACATCCTAGATCTGAATGAATGAAATATTCT
>NW_006800593.1:87449-102874 GCF_000485575.1 Poecilia formosa | reverse complement strand
AGAAGCTGCTAAACGGTGTAATTTTGTGAAGATTACTCACCATTCACATTCTGTGTCCCGTCACCGAAGCCCTGCAGTTCGGGACAGAGTTCCGAGATCTCAGGGAGTCATCCGCTTTAGTCAGCGCTAACCAATCGGAACACGTCTTACATCGCTCGTCCTTAAGCCTCGCCCAGAATGTTCATGTAAGCTTCCCCAAAGCAAATAAAGTTGTACAAGCAAGAAAACGAATTCAACCAAAAAAAAGAGACTCAACCAAAACAAAAGTTTCAACCCAAAAAAAGAAACTCAACCAAAAACAAAAAAAAAAGTTTAAAAAAAAAAAACTTAGTGATTTTTGCTTTGACATGATTTTTTTTTTTGATTAAATACTACTTTTTTTGTTTGACATGATTTTTTTTTTTGATTGAATTCTACTTTTTGTTTGACATGATTTTTTTTTTTTTGATTGAATAATTGTGAAACAAAACTAACTCCATACTTCAGTGGCTGTGATGGTTGTTCAGAAGGCACCACTTCTTCTTCTGGGTCAAAGAAGCAGAGTGTTTGTACCACTCTGCTTGTAGCCACAGGTCTGAGGTGCTGATGTAAACACTAAGTTAGGAGGGTTTGGTCAGCAGCAGCTCATGTGGATAATCATGATGTAGCCCTAGAACAACACTATCGCAAGATGGCAAAATGTAAAGAATATTAGTAAAATTATGCTTACCACACTTCATCATGCCTACTTCGTAGCATTTCCGTAAACGGCAGGCCTGGCAGCTTTTACGTCGGTTCTTGTCAATAGTGCATTGATTTGTGGCAGGGCAAATGTAGTCGTTGTGTCCTGGGAAAAGAGGAACAAGACCTTATAACGTTTTTTTTTTATAGTTAGAAAGCAAATAAATTCATAGACAGGAGGTTCAGAAAGAGATAATACCCTGAATACTTCTCTTGAAAAAAGCTTTGCAACCTTCACATGACCACACACCGTAGTGGTACCCAGAGGCATAGTCATGACAGACAGCGCAGAAGTGCATGTCAGCTTTCCCTACAGCAGATGAACATGAAGAGGACTTTATTTCTTCTCCTGCTTCTTCTGATTTCTTCCTCTGCAGCTTGTTACAGCTGATGACAGAGCTGCAGAAAGAAGCACAGACTCCGTGAAAAGGACAACTTGACATCATGGATTTTTGCCTCATCATTCCTTGGTGATTTATCCTCTGCCAAACTCTATTATCTGAGAAACTGCATATATCATTGGTACATATGAAATCACCATTGCAGTGGTCATGTTGTCTGATATATAAAGGCTTATTACATTACCTTGCAAAACCATTTCTACCCATTAAGTTTAATAAATTTTATTGACAGTATGCAACAGACCAACACAAAGTGGTGCATATTTTAATGTGGAAAGTAAATTCTTGTTTTAAGACTAAAAGTAGGAAGTGCAGATATATTCAACCTCATTTTATTGAATATAGTCGAGAAACAAAATCACCTAATCACAGGATTAGGATCATCTGTGTATTCCAAAGGTCTGCGCTTTATTGGAGAGTGGCAAGAAAAAAGTCAAGTTGAACGTGCTCTGGTCTGTTGAGAGCAAAACTGAACTTTGCAACCAACGTGTAAAACAAACATAATATCCCTCTGAACTCCATCCATCCATCCATCCATCCATTTTCTTCCGCTTATCCGGGATCGGGTCGCGGGGGCAGCAGCTTCAGAAGGGAGGCCCAGACTTCCTTTTCCCCAGCCACTTCTTCCAGCTCCTCCGGGGGAACCCCAAGGCGTTCCCAGGCCAGCCGAGAGACATAGTTCCTCCATCATGTCCTGGGTCTTCCTCGGGGCCTCCTCCCGGTGGGACGTGCCTGGAACACCTCACCAGGGAGGCGTCCAGGAGGCATCCTGACGCCTCCCTGGTGAGGCGCCCGAGCCACCTCAACTGGCTCCTCTCGACGTGGAGGAGCAGTGGCTCTACTCTGAGTCCCTCCCGGATGACCGAGCTTCTCACCCTATCTCTAAGGGAGAGCCCAGCCACCCTGCGGAGGAAACCCATTTCGGCCGCTTGTATCCGGGACCTCGTTCTTTCGGTCATGACCCAAAGCTCATGACCATAGATGAGGGTAGGGATGTAGATCGACCGGTAAATCGAGAGCTTCGCTTTTTGACTCAGCTCTCTCTTCACCATGACGGACCGGTACAGCGCCCGCTTCACGGCAGACGCTGCACCAATCCGCCTGTCGATCTCCCGCCCCCTTCTTCTCTCATTCGTGAACAAGATCCCCAGATACTTAAACTCCTCCACTGGAGGCAGGACGACCCCCCCCCAGACCCGGAGAAGGCACTCTACCTTCTATTATTTTTACGACATAAACTGAGAAAAATGTGAAAAATCAAGGCTGAGTGTCTCACAGAATTAGTAATCTTTCTGTCTGAAACACACACGGCACAGTGGATTTCTGACTCCAAAACTCTTTTTAACTCCCCCTCACGGGCACAAATATTGCCCTATTGGTTTCAAAGTTGGTCATGACACATGCCTGCTCCCGTAAAATGTTTTCAAACTTTTTATAGGGCTTATGGTTCTCTGTCAAACTGCTTTAGACTGACGCTGAGTGTGTCACATAGATAGGAACTCTTTCTCCACCATTCTGTCTGACACAGAGACACAGCCCAGGTGCAGGTCATTAATTACCATAGCAACGCAGCCAGGGTGAAACAGGCTGGATTAAACAGAGAATTCTCTCCCCCTCTGTGTCACTCACAGCTGCACTTGACAGGGGATTAATTACCACAGCAACAGAACACAGAGCAGGGCAGAGGAGCTGTTTAGGACTACAAACACACCATCTCTGTAGTTCTATCTATGGAGAAGACTCAGTTAAAAGAGAGGCCTGAGCAGCATGTCAAAACTACAACATGGCGGAACTATCTAGTAACTGAGTCCTCTTCAGTTACTACAGAGGAGGACTTACCTGTATTCAGAACTACCTGTGTTTTGAGCATTGTATAACTGATTTAACCCAATCACTATTACACATGGGATTAGTGTGGCCATTTCAAATGAAGCTTAAAATTTAAAAACAAAAGCCTCAATATTCCGCCCAGGTTAGTGCACCGCAATAGGCGGTGCAATAATATTAAACTTTATTATCATTCTCTCTCAGGTTATGGCATTGGCTTGTACAGCAAGCCAGAGCATTAGCATTAGCCTTTTACCTAAAATAAGCTATTAGCTAATTTTATTACTTAACAGTCATGTTTAGTATACTGAATGGAGTAAGTCAATCACAGACAACATGCAAGTGATGCCCCACATGCTACTGATAGCATTCATGTTAACAATAGCATTTTGGCTAATTTTACCTGATTCATTAATTTTTACTTTGTGAACATGCTTCTGACTCCACAGGTTACTGACTACAATTTAGCTCAGCTCTGCATTGATGCTACCTTTTAGCATCAGAACACTTTTCTTACTTATTAGCCATGTTAAGTATATTGAATGGACTGAGTCAATGACAGACAACATGCTTCTAATGCCCCACATGCCACAGACAGCATTCATGCTAACTTTAGCATTTTGGCTAATTTTACATGATTACTTTTAACATACTGAATGGTACAAGTACAGCTGAGTGAACATGCTTCTGACTCTCCACAGGTTACTGGATACAATTTAGCTCAGCTTAGCACTGATTCTTATTTTTACCATCAGAACGTTGGGTCCAAACCTATGGGCACACTTTGGCAGGCCCCCGTTAAATTTCTTCAGGAATTTTCTAGTTAGTTTTATCCTCTCTTGGTTTCTTGTTATGTCCTCTTTAGTTTCTATCCTGTTGCTAGTTTTATTTTATCGTTTGTATTGACCCTCACCACCAATAATCTTCACTCATCATGCCACTCACCTGCTCCGCCGCTTAATTAGGGTTAGGGTTAGCTCCTACTTACTTCAGAGGACAGACCACCGGGACGCTCCATCTGCTTCTGGGTTTTTCCTGGCTATATTTCCGGCCAGCGAACCATTCCGCAACCCAGTGGTCGCTTTTCAGACCACTTAGTCTCCTGTACCACTCAAAAATGCACAATATGTCTATAAACCCTGGGGTACACCCTGGCGACCTGTCCAGGGTGTACCCCGCCTCTCGTCCGGAAAGTTAGCTGGAGATGGGCACCAGCAACCCTCCCAACCCCACTAAGGGACAAGGGTGTAAAGAAAATGGATGGATGGAATATGCTGAAGCCATTTTTTAGGACTTATACACAAACAGCTGTCTGTGAATGAAGAGGGGATCCAGACAGTGTGGCTCTCTGTGCCCTACGATTCAGTGTCGGACTTGTTCTTGGATGCATCACAGAAGCAAAGCAGTTGGGGAAAGATCTCTTGATGGATGGGCTCTTCTAGCGTCTCATGGCTGCTGCTGTGAACATTTCCATTGTGTTTGGGGCTGGTTCAATTATTCAGGCAGCTGGGTTTGGACTATAGCTGACTTTCTCTGTACCAGTTATCCTTATATTTTGCTTGACATTGTTTCAGGTTAGTAATTATATTTAGGGAGCCAAAGAAAATGCCGTCTTGGGTTTTAGTTTTCATAGAAGCTAATTCGTGTTTGGTGTTCTTGGTTAACTGTGACACATATTACCTAGATCAATGCCCTAGACCAGGGCCTTAAGCCACTGCTACCAGCACCATCATTTCCTCCTTTTATAAATAATACTCTTGGCTCTCAGTGTTTGACCCTATCTCTCTCCCAGATGGGAACAGAGGAAACTTTAACTGCAAATAGTAGTAGTATGTGATCTCTTTTATCCTTTAGACTTGAACATGAGTCTAAAGAAGCTCACAGATTACTCACTAATCTGCGAGCTAAAGAAGCTGCTGCTACTTGTCATGATTCATGTTCTACGACATGTCCATGCTGAGTTTTGCCACTCATTCAGCTTACCTGCTACGCCTGATTGCTTACCTGTCTCTCCTGGGTGTCGATCTACTTAAACACCTCTCAGCTTCTGCCTCCTTTCCAGATTATCAACAGCCACGAGCCAGTAGAGATTCAGCGTTTGCTTCCAAGGCTTTAGTGTATTTACAACTCTTTCTGCCCATGGATTTATCCCCTTCTGCCAAGCCCATCTGTTTTGGATTTCACGACCTCTGCCTCACGACCACCGAGTAGTGCCTGCCCCTCCTGCTAAGTTTGCTCTCTCTGTCCTTCTGTGTATGACCTCAGCCTGATTATCGTCTAAGTCCCTGGATGTTGCTTTTCACCTACTGTATGTTATATTTTTCACCTATGGAGGTTGCCATTTTTTCACCTGCTGGATTGATGTCACGGTTGGGTCTGCTCTGTACTGGAATCCACAGAGTAAACACAGGAAGGCTAACTTTACTTGAGTTGTTTATCATGTTGCATTTGTCTGGTGTAATATTAGATAATGCCACACTGCAATAATGTTGGCTGTAATAAAAAAAATAGTGTGGTGAGTCTGGATCACTTTCCACATGAAAAAAGAGTGCACCAAACACAAACTTCTGAGGGCCCTACATTTGTGTTCTCCACATTTCTGTCCAGAAGACTTTGAGTCATTTGTACAAGCAAAACTGACAAAGGCTAAGTTAATGCTGATAAGTTTCATCCACACTAAAAGGAGACCAGACCCTAAACGTCTTCATTACCTCTTGTAATTCAGTCAGTCATGGCAGATCCTGGTTCAGCTGGAGGGTTCTTCTGGTTGAAGATGAGTTTTCCTTTCTACTGTTGCTACATGTATGTTCTGTATGAAGGATTGTAGCTCATTTAATGACACTATGTGAGCACCAAGTGAACTGCGTTGTTTGAGATTTTGGATCAAATCAGAATTTATTTTGAATCTGTCAGTAGGCTGACTTCTTTTTTTTTGTCAAGTGCACTGACGCAGCAATAAACTGAACTTTGTTGGTTTGGTCTGTCTTTCTTTCTCTAACCTGTCTGAAATTGAATGAGAAGCCTTAAAGCCACAACAGCAGACATTAGTGCTAGCTGGGAGTCCTATCTGCTTTGTTTTAGTGTCACTTTTTAAAGTTGTACAGCAGAATGCAGAATTATTCACTTTATTTTTGGACGTTTAGGTTCTTTATGGGTTTAGGTTTAAGACAACACAGCATTTGTGTCAAAGACTTTCAAAAACAAATCCATGTAACATTACACCATTAATCAGTGTATTTTTTTCATCCATAGGTGAGTATCTGCAGTCCTACCTGTTTGGGTTCATGCCATGGGATTTTGACTCAAGCCAGGGTCCTTGTGGGTTTGGTTCATTGTAGACAAGAGGTTGGGTGCAGTGCAGAGTCAAAGAAGGTATGCTGTGGTGGTTGTGAGAGGGCCAAAAGGCAGAGGGACTCAGAGGGGGACACATGGATGATGGACTGTCAGCGATGGGTGCTCTGGAATAGCTCAGCACCGAAGGACTGTAGAAAGTCAAGGGTAGATGTCCGTGGTAGTCATGTCTACTATCTGTGTAAGGAGAGGGGATGCAAACGGTGTGGCCCTCTATGCCCATTGGAGGACTGTACATAGTAGGGAGAAGCCCTGGTGAGGTCGGCCTCTCTGAAGCTTTGCTGTAGTCCCCGTCATGGAGTTGAAGCATGGGTAAAGGGTCAGGACTTAACCCAGGGGAAGACGCCATGCTGAGCGGACGATGATGCCTTTATTGATCTGTATGACTTTGCAGCTTGTTGCTCTACATGTTCTGGTGGACATAAATCCTGTAGCAGAAACAGAAAAAAATGTGAAGTAGAGTAAATGATATAGTCTTTTTACTCTATTTGAGAGAAAATATGTGTGCCACTTTCACCTAGCAGTTCATCATCTTTGTCATGTTAATTCTAATTCATCTTCACTATGCTCAACTAAGATGATAATAAATAACAATACATTTTATTGGCAAGTTTTCTAACACCCAAGGTCACCTTACACCATTTAACATAAAAACACAATATAAAAGATACAATAAAAATAACTACAAAAATGAATGAGATGATAGAAGAAGAGGATCTGTGGGTGGGGGTAGGTGTAACAATGTGAAGAAGATCCAAAAAATATGGAGGACTGAGGGTTGTGGACAGGTTTGAAGGTAAGGAGGAGTTTCTACACTGTAAAATACAACTTATAGTATTTACCCCCAAAAAGCTGAGCTAACAATTTGCAAACAATCTGCTTGGGTAAATTTAACCAAAACATTTTTGTAAAGAGTATCTAATGCCAACAGCTCTGAAAACACTCTGAAACTGAATTTGGTAAAAATTTACCTAACATTTCTGGTAATATTTCAAAACTAATTGCCTTAAAAATCTGAGTAATAGTATTCCTTATTCTTCATTGTTAATGTAGTTAATAATTTTTCCTATTTTTTAACAAAGGTAATTTACTATTACTGACCTGAAAAGTTACATAGAAATGCAATACAAGGTCAGACCAACCTGTATTTAATAAACTACATGCTCAACAAATAAACATAATAAATAATCATACATCCTAAATTTCACGCAGCTTTAACTATGTCACATTTTAGTAAGTAAAATAGTTGTAAAGATACAAATCTCTTGAACAATTTTTTTTTCACAATGCTACCCAATCATTGGCAATCAAAAAAAAAAATCTTTGGTTCAGATTTTACACAAGTTTCCGTTTCCCTCAGTCACAACTGATATTTCTGCTGGATCAATTCAGTTCAATTAAAAAATACTTTATTGATATAAGGAAATAAATTGTATGCATGCACTTGCATTTTTGCATGAAGAAATTTAAATGTTGTTGCAACTCATTTAATTAAATAATTATTGTAGGTAGTGATGGCTTTAGGGAGGAAAGATCTCCTGTAGTGGCCTGTATTACAGCAAATATGAAGAAGCTTCTGGCTGAAGACACTGTTTTCCCAAGTGATTCTCATGAAGAGGATGGTCAGGGTTGTCCATAATTTTCTTGAAGAATCCTTTTTTGCATCATGATCTCCAGAGGTTCCATAGTCGTTCCAAGAACAGAACTAAACAGAACCAGCCTTCTTTATCAAGTTGTTAAGGCTTTGTAGCTCCCTGGCTCTGATGCTGCTGCCTCAACAGATGACAAGAAGTCCAGTCAGTCTGCTCTGTCCCTTCTTATAGTCAGCTTTACTGTTACGTGCAGTCCAGTCTGTTGACCAGATCCACCTCAGCTGTAGAATTATGAACTCGGGCTGCACCAAATGCAGCTTTCTCCCCTAGATTATTTACACACAGACACATTACTTTATATATATATATATATATCACTTAAATTAATTTATTGTTTATTTATTTTTCTGATTGGTGGATTTCTTGATCTGGGACCGGAGTCCACATTTCGTACCACGAGCTAGCTAGTTGGTATGACAATAGAAAATCCTTGAATCCTTGAATCAGTTCATGCAACATAATTGAATACTGTAAGCCTATCTTACAGTGGCCATCCTACTTTCTGCTATTATATAAGGTTTTCGTAAGGTTTTTCCAAGTATGTTAATATCTTATTGTGGAATATCTGAAGTTTTTTAAAAAAAATCTTTTTCTTTAGCATGGAAATGCACCACAAACCTATCATAAAAACCAAAACTTTCTGTAAGTAGGAAAGGAAGAAAAAGTACATCCAAACTATTTGGACTATTTCTGAATTATTATCACGGTGTAATCAGTCATCTGACAATTTTGACTGTGTCTCTTTTGTGTTGGTACTCTGAATGATTTAAAGGGCCATTTTCATGTGCAGTTCCATCTCAACCTTACACAAACAGACAAACATGCAATGAATAAATCAATTTTCAATCAGTTTTGTGCACTATGATAATAATTATTATAAATAATAATAAACATGTTTTCACTGAGGCTCTTTAAATGTGTGTATATTTTAAATTTTAAATTGACATTTGTGACTGTATACAAAATAGACCAGCAAATATTGCAGTATAAGCATATTGCCAGGGAACACAAAATTTATTGTGAAGTAACGCAAAAGTATTGCAAGGGAAGGCAGCAGAAAAATTTTTCCCCGTGTTTCCTAAGGGGCTCCATAGATAGGGACACAGTCAAACTGAATAAAACAGCAATCCCATAGTGAGTAGCATAAGCTAATTTGCAGCACTTGCCCCCACATGGGCTTTTCTAAACATCCATCCATTAACCCCCATGCATAAGCCTGGTGATGTCGCAAGGGGTGCTGGTGCCTATCTCCAGCAGTAAATGGTGATACACACATACACCCACAAGTAGAATGCAGCGAGACCAATCAACCTGACAGTCATGTTTTTTGGACTGTTGGAGGAAGACATACATGCACAGGGAGGAAATGCAGATTCAGTAAGCACTTAGGAAGTGACATGGTAATAATAATTTAAAATAAAACATGATAGACAACATATGCAAAATCATATACAAGTTTAAAAAAAAGTAAAACGACAATAAAAAAGAAACAGATGGATGCAGTTCAGTTTTTGACATAGCCTGAGTTTTGTTTTTTGAACACACTGAAGCTGGTTATACAGGGTGGGCCATAAGTTTCCATACATAGGAGAATGTAAAATGTATATTTCTTTTATATTTCAGATACCCAAGAAGATGCATTTGACAAGAGAGCAAAGAACTGAAATTATACTGATAGCTGGATTGGGAAGCAGTCGCATGGTTGCATGAAACTTTAACAGAAAACATGGAACGAGCATCACACACAACACTGTGGCAAAACATATTTGCAAGTTTCAGAAAACTATCACGAAGTGGTCCAAGATGTGCAGCAATTACACAGAGTCCTACAAAAATAAAAACGGTTGTCCAATATAAAATATTTATTTTTTCTATGTATGGAAACTTATGGCCCACCCTGTAGATTTTAAATTCACAGGAAGTGAGTTTCAAACTCCAGTCTTCTCACAGAAAAAGCACTTTGAGCAAAAGTGCTTCTGATGTTCTAAGGGAACCTTACAGTTGCTCTTCAAAGTTACTCTGGTAGATCTATTGTTGTAAAATGTCTTGGAAATGTGTTACATGTCTATGGAAAATCATTTTTTGTCTAAATTGAGAAAATACAAAAATTATTATTTTAACCCTGACCTGATGGTTTATCAACCAGTGTTGACATTAGAAACCCGTTGGTTTCTAATGTCAACACGATGACTTATGGGTCAAAAATAAATTTCAATTATCTTCACAAGTAATGACAGAAGAAACATTGTATCAGCATTGGGCATCAGACACAAACTAATCATGGTCAACATGTGTTTCATGTGGGTCAGGTTGAAGTGACCCTGAGCAGAACAATGCTCGCTCTTTGGATCACCACTGGGTTGCCCTAATTTAGAGGCTAGGTCCTTCAATCCAGATTGCCAGTTCTGTTCCAAGACATGATATACAGCCCCACAACACTGCCTATTGTGTCTTCATTTGGAAAGATGAATTGCTCAACATTTAATTTAAATCAGTTCTGAGATTGTGTTGGTATAATCAGCAGAAAGAATAAGGAAATGTTTTTGTTCAACACATTTTTAACATGTCACTAAGTTTTAGAAAGGGTTTATTATAAGTAAATCAAGCTCTCAATAAGTCAATTTTAAATATAAGACTCCTAATGTTCAAGTGAATAATATCCGTGCCGTTAATAAAATTCATTATTACAATGTGAGGTCAATGCAAAATGCAAGTGCATGCATACAATTTAATGCCAGGGAAAACTTTATGTACTAAGTAGGACCAGTTCAATAGAGAAGCAGAACACAAATACACACTCACACTCATAAAAGACAAAATAATAATATGATAATAATAATAATAATCATTATTATTATTATTATTATTATTATATGAGTGGGATCAGAACTTTGATAACTTAATTTATTAATACTAAATGATATAATAGGCCTTAAGGTCTTCATCTAATGACTTCTTGAAGAGAAAAAAAAGGGAAAAAAATGACTAGAAATCTAAAATACTTCTAAATTTACTTACTTTAATAAAAACTTAAAAACGTATAAATGTATTTGCTTTATCAATTAACATCTTCACCGATGACAATAATCATAAAGGTCTGTCCCTTCCTTCCCCTTTCAACCAATTTATTTTTACATCGTTTTGTGGCAGTTGCAACAAATTTACAGCAAACAGTCATAACAGCCATTACAGCAGCCCAGCCATTAACTGCTTAGTGTTTTACTCCATCTTATGGATGACACTGTGGTTCACTGGAGTTCCAATTCCTTGGAAATTCCTTTCTACCTTTTCCAGACTGATAAATATCAGTAACTTTGTTTCTCATCTGGGGCCTGTATAAAACATGCGTACGCACAAAAAATGTGCAGTGGCGTATTTTACACACAAATTTCTTCTGTCAGACTGCCCTGTGGCAGTCTGTCAGCAGCTGTGGCTACTATCCAGTAGCTTTCCACCATCAGCGTGATTGTGTGCATGAATAGGTGAATGACTGTTGTATGAAGCACTTTTTTGTCCTCTGGACTTGATAAGGCGCTATACAAGTACAAGCCAGCCAAATGCCAACCAAAGGAAAATCACCATCTATAAAAATGAATGTTGTCACTTTGACCGGCAGAGGCTCTGCGTTAAAGAAGGAAGTGAGGCAACAAATGTCTTTGAGGTGGATTTATTTGGGAGCTCCAAGTCTTCATAACACCGACACCCCTTTTTTTTGTAGTGAAACAAAGAAGCTGACATTTATACCTGAGGCAAGTTCCAACACTTAACCAGGTAAAGGGGTGATCAAAAAGAAAAGACAAACAACAAACAAACACTACTTACACAAACCTAGCAAACAATAAATGATCCAACAAATATTTACATGCAAGCAAATTATTAAAACTAAACTAATCTGAAGTCAATCAAAAGTAAATATAACTAAATATAAATCTTAGAGTATTACCCCTCTTAATGGAAGAGGGTATGCTCCAGGAGCATTTGTCTCCTTTTCTGCTCCACCTTGCTAAACATACCCAGAAAGGCAAGTACTCAAACAATTAACTCAAAGTGAACCAATCTGAATCAGAAACAAACTGACATCTTCCCCCACATTCTCTGAACAGGAAAGATGGCCGGTCTCCCTACCCAAAAAGAATGTTCACCAAATGTCACAATGTATCTGAAATAAAGAACTGATACAACACATTTAGACTGTAAATAAATAAAATAATATCAATAATCAATGTGGGATGGAACCCCTGGTCTCCATCACAAACGTAAACTATTGAACTACTTTGTGAACAACAGAAAACTACAAAGTGGCAAAACTCATCTAAATATACTAGAATCCCACTCCATTCAGTTTTATTTAACCCAAGAAGCATCAAACCGAATGTTTTTTCATGATTTTATTATTTTATTGTTTAAGCTTAAACAATGAAACTGAACCACATTCATCCTCAGACAAAGCACATGATGCATGCATGTTTTCAGTGAGGTAATTTCATTCTCACTGAAAAAGAAAATGGGGTTGGATCAGCAGATTAACTCCAAACAGGTCAGTTTTGATTATTCTTAAGGTGATCAAGGTATGTAGAAAATCACAAGTATATAAGTAGCTGCTCAAAGAAGTACTGCGCAATCAGAAAATTCACCTTGCTTCTCTAAAGAATTTGGTCATAGTGATATTCATTTAAAATAGCACAACAAAATGTTGACAACATCTACAAACAAACAGTGAAACATGTTTGCTTTCGCTTTCACAGACAGTGGAACTACATCTAACTTTTTTTGTCACTTAGAAAAGAAGCTCAAAGAAAGGTAAGCTCGATTGACGCGATGTTAGTGTAGCTGGGGCATATTGACCTTACCAAGCTCCGCCCAGAAACGCCCCCTAAAATCCCACGTGGCTGCATGTCACACAAACAAAGCCTCGCGGAGCTTAGTTTCCATGTGTAAACATGGCGTCTTTCGTTTCAACTGACTCTCTACAAAGTATTTCTGAGTCGATTAGTGTAGCCTTTCTGCCGGAATTTTCAAAAAATATCAGCCACGACAATGGACAGGGGAACCAACAAGTTCATGTCATCTTTTTTGGACGAAATCAAGGTGTTTGAGCCACGCGATGCCTCCAACATTGTGCGCGTCGCAGCGAAATGCTACCGGTCGATGAGGAAAACAGCAGATCCTCACAGCCTCAGCATAAATATAGCTGTGGACAAGATTACTGATGCCTATTGTTCTTGCAAGGCTGGGTAAGTCGGACATTCATGGTTTTGAGGGTTACTTTTGNGGCATTCATGGTTTTGAGGGTTACTTTTGAAATCAGTGATTTCTGTTGTTGGCAAATGTTTGAGTGTGCCTAGGCCTGATGCACTGTACTCGGTGCCATAAATACGATCAGGATACCTGACATCGCCTGTACAGATTCCCCACTGACAGTGGAGAACCATTCTTTTTCGAGTCCTGACGCAAAAACTTTCTGCTGGTCCACAATGTACATTAGCATTTGTTCACTACTGTAGCTTGTGTTTGTGAGACAGTCACGCATGTGGTAGCTGCACTGTGACCTAAAATGGGCATTAGCCAATGAAACGCGGCCCCTGTGGTAAGGTCCATTGTCCCGGAAGTATGCTGCTACACACTCTTCCTCTTGCCCATATATGGAAGACGCTGTGACAGAGCGCAGCTGGCTTATTAGGGAGACAGTTAACCCTCTGCGTGCAAGGACTGAGGCAAACGTAGAGGTCTATGGAAAATGATACAGGTGTTACGTGTGTGGGGTCTGTTGGACCCCATTTTGACATACAAGGAGATTAATACATCCAGATTAATCTGCTCTCAAAATGTGTTACTGTTACAGTCCACCTCCAGATCCCCACATCGGCCATATTTGAATATAACAACCCCTATTATTTGCAGGGGCTGCCAGAAACCTGGTCACATAGCCAGAAACTTTAATCAACCGAGGGTGAACCTTGTTCCGCAGCATCCAACTACACTACAAGGAGAGGCTGCAGCTGCATATCAGTAGGCGGAAAACTAGCTCCTTCTGCTTTGCCGAGCCACAGTTCAAAAGGGAGAGGTCATGGCTCAAGTAGTCTTGAAAACAAATGCTCAGGTTCACTATTGGTTGGACAGTGTCCCACTGTACTTGTGAAAATGGGGGTGTGGCACTTCAGTGTCTTTTAGACGCTGGTTCCATGGTAACAATAGTTACACAGAGTTTCTTTAACCAGCATTGTCAGGGCCCTTTGCGGGCCTGCAGGGGCGGATCTAGCAAAATATTTATGGGGTGGCAAGAGGGGGGCAGGGATTTTTTTCAGGGGTGGCAGCATATGCATCTATGTATCTATGTATGTATATACATAGATACATAGATGTATCTATGTATCTATGTACATAGATACATAGATATCTATGTATCTATGTAGATATCTTACGCTCAAATGTGAGCGTAAGCCAAATGTGTCTCACGCTCACATTTGGCTTACACAGACCTAACATTAGACTTAATTTACTTGTTGCAAAATATTGTTTTTAACTTGCATTGCTTCAAAATGAGCTTCATGTAGCACTGAGGATTAAATATAATTTCTTAATATAGTATGGTTAATTATTTTTATGTATTTCATACTGCTGCTAATTGATATGCATTACTGGATTGGACTAGTCGCTATGTGATTCATTGTGTCCAGAAAACCATTTTATCCCAAACCAGAACAAGCAGAAATCTGTCACAAAAATATTAGTAGCGCCATCATTTGTTATCAGATATACTATTAAATACAACTTAAAATAAAGATGAGAAAACTGATGTTTGATAAATTGTTCATGATACAAATCTATGAACAGTTTGATTTCTGTTAGTTCTGTCAAGATGCAAAAGGGGAGGATTTTTCTTATGTTGGTCATTCGTTTTATTTTAAATGCTGTAGGAGCCGTAGTTTGACGACTGTTATAAATATTACCACATTTTACAAACAGAGGGGATTAGTTCAGTTTTTGTCGCTTGTTTAACTTTTAGGAATTGCAGCGGCTGCAGTGCGTCACAATAAAGTGCAATAAAGCTGATAAACAGGTGAAGGACCAAACTAGACAGAACCACTTCTATTCCACCTTTTCTCGCTCTGTGTCGGCATTACGCACGGACCCGTTGCCATTCTTTGAGTGATTGTAGTATTTTCCTGACCACCGATATTCCTGACTCAATGGACAGCAATGTTGATAAGTCACGTAATGTCCAGTCCAGTAATATATCCATCAATGCTGTAGGTGTCAGGTTACATTGTGTTGCATTCAATGTTGTCGGAAGAAAGAGTTTCATACGCTTAATGTCCGATTTGCCGTAACAATTTATTGAATTCATAGTCGCAAGCCGGGGTGGCAACAGGGGTGTCAAGGCTCTCATTTGGGGTGGCAACTGCCACCCCAGTAGATCCGCCCCTGCCCAGATGGGACCGTCTCGTTGCAGATAAACAAGCTCAGTGCTCCC
>NW_006800593.1:74977-87439 GCF_000485575.1 Poecilia formosa | reverse complement strand
GAGGCAGGACGACCCCCCCCCAGACCCGGAGAAGGCACTCTACCTTCTATTATTTTTACGACATAAACTGAGAAAAATGTGAAAAATCAAGGCTGAGTGTCTCACAGAATTAGTAATCTTTCTGTCTGAAACACACACGGCACAGTGGATTTCTGACTCCAAAACTCTTTTTAACTCCCCCTCACGGGCACAAATATTGCCCTATTGGTTTCAAAGTTGGTCATGACACATGCCTGCTCCCGTAAAATGTTTTCAAACTTTTTATAGGGCTTATGGTTCTCTGTCAAACTGCTTTAGACTGACGCTGAGTGTGTCACATAGATAGGAACTCTTTCTCCACCATTCTGTCTGACACAGAGACACAGCCCAGGTGCAGGTCATTAATTACCATAGCAACGCAGCCAGGGTGAAACAGGCTGGATTAAACAGAGAATTCTCTCCCCCTCTGTGTCACTCACAGCTGCACTTGACAGGGGATTAATTACCACAGCAACAGAACACAGAGCAGGGCAGAGGAGCTGTTTAGGACTACAAACACACCATCTCTGTAGTTCTATCTATGGAGAAGACTCAGTTAAAAGAGAGGCCTGAGCAGCATGTCAAAACTACAACATGGCGGAACTATCTAGTAACTGAGTCCTCTTCAGTTACTACAGAGGAGGACTTACCTGTATTCAGAACTACCTGTGTTTTGAGCATTGTATAACTGATTTAACCCAATCACTATTACACATGGGATTAGTGTGGCCATTTCAAATGAAGCTTAAAATTTAAAAACAAAAGCCTCAATATTCCGCCCAGGTTAGTGCACCGCAATAGGCGGTGCAATAATATTAAACTTTATTATCATTCTCTCTCAGGTTATGGCATTGGCTTGTACAGCAAGCCAGAGCATTAGCATTAGCCTTTTACCTAAAATAAGCTATTAGCTAATTTTATTACTTAACAGTCATGTTTAGTATACTGAATGGAGTAAGTCAATCACAGACAACATGCAAGTGATGCCCCACATGCTACTGATAGCATTCATGTTAACAATAGCATTTTGGCTAATTTTACCTGATTCATTAATTTTTACTTTGTGAACATGCTTCTGACTCCACAGGTTACTGACTACAATTTAGCTCAGCTCTGCATTGATGCTACCTTTTAGCATCAGAACACTTTTCTTACTTATTAGCCATGTTTAGTATACTGAATGGACTAAGTCAATGACAGACAACATGCTTCTAATGCCCCACATGCCACAGACAGCATTCATGCTAACTTTAGCATTTTGGCTAATTTTACATGATTACTTTTAACATACTGAATGGTACAAGTACAGCTGAGTGAACATGCTTCTGACTCTCCACAGGTTACTGGATACAATTTAGCTCAGCTTAGCACTGATTCTTATTTTTACCATCAGAACGTTGGGTCCAAACCTATGGGCACACTTTGGCAGGCCCCCGTTAAATTTCTTCAGGAATTTTCTAGTTAGTTTTATCCTCTCTTGGTTTCTTGTTATGTCCTCTTTAGTTTCTATCCTGTTGCTAGTTTTATTTTATCGTTTGTATTGACCCTCACCACCAATAATCTTCACTCATCATGCCACTCACCTGCTCCGCCGCTTAATTAGGGTTAGGGTTAGCTCCTACTTACTTCAGAGGACAGACCACCGGGACGCTCCATCTGCTTCTGGGTTTTTCCTGGCTATATTTCCGGCCAGCGAACCATTCCGCAACCCAGTGGTCGCTTTTCAGACCACTTAGTCTCCTGTACCACTCAAAAATGCACAATATGTCTATAAACCCTGGGGTACACCCTGGCGACCTGTCCAGGGTGTACCCCGCCTCTCGTCCGGAAAGTTAGCTGGAGATGGGCACCAGCAACCCTCCCAACCCCACTAAGGGACAAGGGTGTAAAGAAAATGGATGGATGGAATATGCTGAAGCCATTTTTTAGGACTTATACACAAACAGCTGTCTGTGAATGAAGAGGGGATCCAGACAGTGTGGCTCTCTGTGCCCTACGATTCAGTGTCGGACTTGTTCTTGGATGCATCACAGAAGCAAAGCAGTTGGGGAAAGATCTCTTGATGGATGGGCTCTTCTAGCGTCAGTACTGCTGTGAGGCCTCATGGCTGCTCCTGTGAATATTTCCATTGTGTTTGGGGCTAGTTGAATTATTCAGGCAGCTGGGTTTGGACTATAGCTGACTTTCTCTGTACCAGTTATCCTTATATTTTGCTTGACATTGTTTCAGGTTAGTAATTATATTTAGGGAGCCAAAGAAAATGCCGTCTTGGGTTTTAGTTCTCATAGAAGCTAATTCGTGTTTGGTGTTCTTGGTTAACTGTGACACATATTACCTAGATCAATGCCCTAGACCAGGGCCTTAAGCCACTGCTACCAGCACCATCATTTCCTCCTTTTATAAATAATACTCTTGGCTCTCAGTGTTTAACCCTATCTCTCTCCCAGATGGGAACAGAGGAAACTTTAACTGCAAATAGTAGTAGTATGTGATCTCTTTTATCCTTTAGACTTGAACATGAGTCTAAAGAAGCTCACAGATTACTCACTAATCTGCGAGCTAAAGAAGCTGCTGCTACTTGTCATGATTCATGTTCTACGACATGTCCATGCTGAGTTTTGCCACTCATTCAGCTTACCTGCTACGCCTGATTGCTTACCTGTCTCTCCTGGGTGTCGATCTACTTAAACACCTCTCAGCCTCTGCCTCCTTTCCAGATTATCAACAGCCACGAGCCAGTAGAGATTCAGCGTTTGCTTCCAAGGCTTTAGTGTATTTACAACTCTTTCTGCCCATGGATTTATCCCCTTCTGCCAAGCCCATCTGTTTTGGATTTCACGACCTCTGCCTCACGACCACCGAGTAGTGCCTGCCCCTCCTGCTAAGTTTGCTCTCTCTGTCCTTCTGTGTATGACCTCAGCCTGATTATCGTCTAAGTCCCTGGATGTTGCTTTTCACCTACTGTATGTTATATTTTTCACCTATGGAGGTTGCCATTTTTTCACCTGCTGGATTGATGTCGCGGTTGGGTCTGCTCTGTACTGGAATCCACAGAGTAAACACAGGAAGGCTAACTTTACTTGAGTTGTTTATCATGTTGCATTTGTCTGGTGTAATATTAGATAATGCCACACTGCAATAATGTTGGCTGTAATAAAAAAAATAGTGTGGTGAGTCTGGATCACTTTCCACATGAAAAATGAGTGCACCAAACACAAACTTCCGAGGGCCCTACATTTGTGTTCTCCACATTTCTGTCCAGAAGACTTTGAGTCATTTGTACAAGCAAAACTGACAAAGGCTAAGTTAATGCTGACAAGTTTCATCCACACTGAAAGGAGACCAGACCCTAAACGTCTTCATTACCTCTTGTAATTCAGTCAGTCATGGCAGATCCTGGTTCAGCTGGAGGGTTCTTCTGGTTGAAGATGAGTTTTCCTTTCTACTGTTGCTACATGTATGTTCTGTATGAAGGATTGTAGCTCATTTAATGACACTATGTGAGCACCAAGTGAACTGCGTTGTTTGAGATTTTGGATCAAATCAGAATTTATTTTGAGTCTGTCAGTAGGCTGACTTCTTTTTTTTTGTCAAGTGCACTGACGCAGCAATAAACTGAACTTTGTTGGTTTGGTCTGTCTTTCTTTCTCTAACCTGTCTGAAATTGAATGAGAAGCCTTAAAGCCACAACAGCAGACATTAGTGCTAGCTGGGAGTCCTATCTGCTTTGTTTTAGTGTCACTTTTTAAAGTTGTACAGCAGAATGCAGAATTATTCACTTTATTTTTGGACGTTTAGGTTCTTTATGGGTTTAGGTTTAAGACAACACAGCATTTGTGTCAAAGACTTTCAAAAACAAATCCATGTAACATTACACCATTAATCAGTGTATTTTTTTCATCCATAGGTGAGTATCTGCAGTCCTACCTGTTTGGGTTCATGCCATGGGATTTTGACTCAAGCCAGGGTCCTTGTGGGTTTGGTTCATTGTAGACAAGAGGTTGGGTGCAGTGCAGAGTCAAAGAAGGTATGCTGTGGTGGTTGTGAGAGGGCCAAAAGGCAGAGGGACTCAGAGGGGGACACATGGATGATGGACTGTCAGCGATGGGTGCTCTGGAATAGCTCAGCACCGAAGGACTGTAGAAAGTCAAGGGTAGATGTCCGTGGTAGTCATGTCTACTATCTGTGTAAGGAGAGGGGATGCAAACGGTGTGGCCCTCTATGCCCATTGGAGGACTGTACATAGTAGGGAGAAGCCCTGGTGAGGTCGGCCTCTCTGAAGCTTTGCTGTAGTCCCCGTCATGGAGTTGAAGCATGGGTAAAGGGTCAGGACTTAACCCAGGGGAAGACGCCATGCTGAGCGGACGATGATGCCTTTATTGATCTGTATGACTTTGCAGCTTGTTGCTCTACATGTTCTGGTGGACATAAATCCTGTAGCAGAAACAGAAAAAAATGTGAAGTAGAGTAAATGATATAGTCTTTTTACTCTATTTGAGAGAAAATATGTGTGCCACTTTCACCTAGCAGTTCATCATCTTTGTCATGTTAATTCTAATTCATCTTCACTATGCTCAACTAAAATGATAATAAATAACAATACATTTTACTGGCAGGTTTTCTAACACCCAAGATCACCTTACACCATTTAACATAAAAACACAATATAAAAGATACAATAAAAATAACTACAAAAATGAATGAGATGATAGAAGAAGAGGATCTGAGAGTGGGGGTAGGTGTAACAATGTGAAGAAGATCCAAAAAATATGGAGGACTGAGGGTTGTGGACAGGTTTGAAGGTAAGGAGGAGTTTCTACACTGTAAAATACAACTTATAGTATTTACCCCCAAAAAGCTGAGCTAACAATTTGCAAACAATCTGCTTGGGTAAATTTAACCAAAACATTTTTGTAAAGAGTATCTAATGCCAACAGCTCTGAAAACACTCTGAAACTGAATTTGGTAAAAATTTACCTAACATTTCTGGTAATATTTCAAAACTAATTGCCTTAAAAATCTGAGTAATAGTATTCCTTATTCTTCATTGTTAATGTAGTTAATAATTTTTCCTATTTTTTAACAAAGGTAATTTACTATTACTGACCTGAAAAGTTACATAGAAATGCAATACAAGGTCAGACCAACCTGTATTTAATAAACTACATGCTCAACAAATAAACATAATAAATAATCATACATCCTAAATTTCACGCAGCTTTAACTATGTCACATTTTAGTAAGTAAAATAGTTGTAAAGATACAAATCTCTTGAACAATTTTTTTTTCACAATGCTACCCAATCATTGGCAATCAAAAAAAAAAATCTTTGGTTCAGATTTTACACAAGTTTCCGTTTCCCTCAGTCACAACTGATATTTCTGCTGGATCAATTCAGTTCAATTAAAAAATACTTTATTGATATAAGGAAATAAATTGTATGCATGCACTTGCATTTTTGCATGAAGAAATTTAAATGTTGTTGCAACTCATTTAATTAAATAATTATTGTAGGTAGTGATGGCTTTAGGGAGGAAAGATCTCCTGTAGTGGCCTGTATTACAGCAAATATGAAGAAGCTTCTGGCTGAAGACACTGTTTTCCCAAGTGATTCTCATGAAGAGGATGGTCAGGGTTGTCCATAATTTTCTTGAAGAATCCTTTTTTGCATCATGATCTCCAGAGGTTCCATAGTCGTTCCAAGAACAGAACTAAACAGAACCAGCCTTCTTTATCAAGTTGTTAAGGCTTTGTAGCTCCCTGGCTCTGATGCTGCTGCCTCAACAGATGACAAGAAGTCCAGTCAGTCTGCTCTGTCCCTTCTTATAGTCAGCTTTACTGTTACGTGCAGTCCAGTCTGTTGACCAGATCCACCTCAGCTGTAGAATTATGAACTCGGGCTGCACCAAATGCAGCTTTCTCCCCTAGATTATTTACACACAGACACATTACTTTATATATATATATATATATCACTTAAATTAATTTATTGTTTATTTATTTTTCTGATTGGTGGATTTCTTGATCTGGGACCGGAGTCCACATTTCGTACCACGAGCTAGCTAGTTGGTATGACAATAGAAAATCCTTGAATCCTTGAATCAGTTCATGCAACATAATTGAATACTGTAAGCCTATCTTACAGTGGCCATCCTACTTTCTGCTATTATATAAGGTTTTCGTAAGGTTTTTCCAAGTATGTTAATATCTTATTGTGGAATATCTGAAGTTTTTTTTAAAAATCTTTTTCTTTAGCATGGAAATGCACCACAAACCTATCATAAAAACCAAAACTTTCTGTAAGTAGGAAAGGAAGAAAAAGTACATCCAAACTATTTGGACTATTTCTGAATTATTATCACGGTGTAATCAGTCATCTGACAATTTTGACTGTGTCTCTTTTGTGTTGGTACTCTGAATGATTTAAAGGGCCATTTTCATGTGCAGTTCCATCTCAACCTTACACAAACAGACAAACATGCAATGAATAAATCAATTTTCAATCAGTTTTGTGCACTATGATAATAATTATTATAAATAATAATAAACATGTTTTCACTGAGGCTCTTTAAATGTGTGTATATTTTAAATTTTAAATTGACATTTGTGACTGTATACAAAATAGACCAGCAAATATTGCAGTATAAGCATATTGCCAGGGAACACAAAATTTATTGTGAAGTAACGCAAAAGTATTGCAAGGGAAGGCAGCAGAAAAATTTTTCCCCGTGTTTCCTAAGGGGCTCCATAGATAGGGACACAGTCAAACTGAATAAAACAGCAATCCCATAGTGAGTAGCATAAGCTAATTTGCAGCACTTGCCCCCACATGGGCTTTTCTAAACATCCATCCATTAACCCCCACGCATATGCCTGGTGATGTCGCAAGGGGTGCTGGTGCCTATCTCCAGCAGTAAATGGTGATACACACATACACCCACAAGTAGAATGCAGCGAGACCAATCAACCTGACAGTCATGTTTTTTGGACTGTTGGAGGAAGACATACATGCACAGGGAGGAAATGCAGATTCAGTAAGCACTTAGGAAGTGACATGGTAATAATAATTTAAAATAAAACATGATAGACAACATATGCAAAATCATATATAAGTAAAAAAAAAAGTAAAACGACAATAAAAAAGAAACAGATGGATGCAGTTCAGTTTTTGACATAGCCTGAGTTTTGTTTTTTGAACACACTGAAGCTGGTTATACAGGGTGGGCCATAAGTTTCCATACATAGGAGAATGTAAAATGTATATTTCTTTTATATTTCAGATACCCAAGAAGATGCATTTGACAAGAGAGCAAAGAACTGAAATTATACTGATAGCTGGATTGGGAAGCAGTCGCATGGTTGCATGAAACTTTAACAGAAAACATGGAACGAGCATCACACACAACACTGTGGCAAAACATATTTGCAAGTTTCAGAAAACTATCATGAAGTGGTCCAAGATGTGCAGCAATTACACAGAGTCCTACAAAAATAAAAACGGTTGTCCAATATAAAATATTTATTTTTTTCTATGTATGGAAACTTATGGCCCACCCTGTAGATTTTAAATTCACAGGAAGTGAGTTTCAAACTCCAGTCTTCTCACAGAAAAAGCACTTTGAGCAAAAGTGCTTCTGATGTTCTAAGGGAACCTTACAGTTGCTCTTCAAAGTTACTCTGGTAGATCTATTGTTGTAAAATGTCTTGGAAATGTGTTACATGTCTATGGAAAATCATTTTTTGTCTAAATTGAGAAAATACAAAAATTATTATTTTAACCCTGACCTGATGGTTTATCAACCAGTGTTGACATTAGAAACCCGTTGGTTTCTAATGTCAACACGATGACTTATGGGTCAAAAATAAATTTCAATTATCTTCACAAGTAATGACAGAAGAAACATTGTATCAGCATTGGGCATCAGACACAAACTAATCATGGTCAACATGTGTTTCATGTGGGTCAGGTTAAAGTGACCCTGAGCAAAACAATGCTCGCTCTTTGGATCACCACTGGGTTGCCCTAATTTAGAGGCTAGGTCCTTCAATCCAGATTGCCAGTTCTGTTCCAAGACATGATATACAGCCCCACAACACTGCCTATTGTGTCTTCATTTGGAAAGATGAATTGCTCAACATTTAATTTAAATCAGTTCTGAGATTGTGTTGATATAATCAGCAGAAAGAATAAGGAAATGTTTTTGTTCAACACATTTTTAACATGTCACTAAGTTTTAGAAAGGGTTTATTATAAGTAAATCAAGCTCTCAATAAGTCAATTTTAAATATAAGACTCCTAATGTTCAAGTGAATAATATCCGTGCCGTTAATAAAATTCATTATTACAATGTGAGGTCAATGCAAAATGCAAGTGCATGCATACAATTTAATGCCAGGGAAAACTTTATGTACTAAGTAGGACCAGTTCAATAGAGAAGCAGAACACAAATACACACTCACACTCATAAAAGACAAAATAATAATATGATAATAATAATAATAATCATTATTATTATTATTATTATTATTATATGAGTGGGATCAGAACTTTGATAACTTAATTTATTAATACTAAATGATATAATAGGCCTTAAGGTCTTCATCTAATGACTTCTTGAAGAGAAAAAAAAGGGAAAAAAATGACTAGAAATCTAAAATACTTCTAAATTTACTTACTTTAATAAAAACTTAAAAATGTATAAATGTATTTGCTTTATCAATTAACATCTTCACCGATGACAATAATCATAAAGGTCTGTCCCTTCCTTCCCCTTTCAACCAATTTATTTTTACATCGTTTTGTGGCAGTTGCAACAAATTTACAGCAAACAGTCATAACAGCCATTACAGCAGCCCAGCCATTAACTGCTTAGTGTTTTACTCCATCTTATGGATGACACTGTGGTTCACTGGAGTTCCAATTCCTTGGAAATTCCTTTCTACCTTTTCCAGACTGATAAATATCAGTAACTTTGTTTCTCATCTGGGGCCTGTATAAAACATGCGTACGCACAAAAAATGTGCAGTGGCGTATTTTACACACAAATTTCTTCTGTCAGACTGCCCTGTGGCAGTCTGTCAGCAGCTGTGGCTACTATCCAGTAGCTTTCCACCATCAGCGTGATTGTGTGCATGAATAGGTGAATGACTGTTGTATGAAGCACTTTTTTGTCCTCTGGACTTGATAAGGCGCTATACAAGTACAAGCCAGCCAAATGCCAACCAAAGGAAAATCACCATCTATAAAAATGAATGTTGTCACTTTGACCGGCAGAGGCTCTGCGTTAAAGAAGGAAGTGAGGCAACAAATGTCTTTGAGGTGGATTTATTTGGGAGCTCCAAGTCTTCATAACACCGACACCCCTTTTTTTTGTAGTGAAACAAAGAAGCTGACATTTATACCTGAGGCAAGTTCCAACACTTAACCAGGTAAAGGGGTGATCAAAAAGAAAAGACAAACAACAAACAAACACTACTTACACAAACCTAGCAAACAATAAATGATCCAACAAATATTTACATGCAAGCAAATTATTAAAACTAAACTAATCTGAAGTCAATCAAAAGTAAATATAACTAAATATAAATCTTAGAGTATTACCCCTCTTAATGGAAGAGGGTATGCTCCAGGAGCATTTGTCTCCTTTTCTGCTCCACCTTGCTAAACATACCCAGAAAGGCAAGTACTCAAACAATTAACTCAAAGTGAACCAATCTGAATCAGAAACAAACTGACATCTTCCCCCACATTCTCTGAACAGGAAAGATGGCCGGTCTCCCTACCCAAAAAGAATGTTCACCAAATGTCACAATGTATCTGAAATAAAGAACTGATACAACACATTTAGACTGTAAATAAATAAAATAATATCAATAATCAATGTGGGATGGAACCCCTGGTCTCCATCACAAACGTAAACTATTGAACTACTTTGTGAACAACAGAAAACTACAAAGTGGCAAAACTCATCTAAATATACTAGAATCCCACTCCATTCAGTTTTATTTAACCCAAGAAGCATCAAACCGAATGTTTTTTCATGATTTTATTATTTTATTGTTTAAGCTTAAACAATGAAACTGAACCACATTCATCCTCAGACAAAGCACATGATGCATGCATGTTTTCAGTGAGGTAATTTCATTCTCACTGAAAAAGAAAATGGGGTTGGATCAGCAGATTAACTCCAAACAGGTCAGTTTTGATTATTCTTAAGGTGATCAAGGTATGTAGAAAATCACAAGTATATAAGTAGCTGCTCAAAGAAGTACTGCGCAATCAGAAAATTCACCTTGCTTCTCTAAAGAATTTGGTCATAGTGATATTCATTTAAAATAGCACAACAAAATGTTGACAACATCTACAAACAAACAGTGAAACATGTTTGCTTTCGCTTTCACAGACAGTGGAACTACATCTAACTTTTTTTGTCACTTAGAAAAGAAGCTCAAAGAAAGGTAAGCTCGATTGACGCGATGTTAGTGTAGCTGGGGCATATTGACCTTACCAAGCTCCGCCCAGAAACGCCCCCTAAAATCCCACGTGGCTGCATGTCACACAAACAAAGCCTCGCGGAGCTTAGTTTCCATGTGTAAACATGGCGTCTTTCGTTTCAACTGACTCTCTACAAAGTATTTCTGAGTCGATTAGTGTAGCCTTTCTGCCGGAATTTTCAAAAAATATCAGCCACGACAATGGACAGGGGAACCAACAAGTTCATGTCATCTTTTTTGGACGAAATCAAGGTGTTTGAGCCACGCGATGCCTCCAACATTGTGCGCGTCGCAGCGAAATGCTACCGGTCGATGAGGAAAACAGCAGATCCTCACAGCCTCAGCATAAATATAGCTGTGGACAAGATTACTGATGCCTATTGTTCTTGCAAGGCTGGGTAAGTCGGCANCCAACTACACTACAAGGAGAGGCTGCAGCTGCATATCAGTAGGCGGAAAACTAGCTCCTTCTGCTTTGCCGAGCCACAGTTCAAAAGGGAGAGGTCATGGCTCAAGTAGTCTTGAAAACAAATGCTCAGGTTCACTATTGGTTGGACAGTGTCCCACTGTACTTGTGAAAATGGGGGTGTGGCACTTCAGTGTCTTTTAGACGCTGGTTCCATGGTAACAATAGTTACACAGAGTTTCTTTAACCAGCATTGTCAGGGCCCTTTGCGGGCCTGCAGGGGCGGATCTAGCAAAATATTTATGGGGTGGCAAGAGGGGGGCAGGGATTTTTTTCAGGGGTGGCAGCATATGCATCTATGTATCTATGTATGTATATACATAGATACATAGATGTATCTATGTATCTATGTACATAGATACATAGATATCTATGTATCTATGTAGATATCTTACGCTCAAATGTGAGCGTAAGCCAAATGTGTCTCACGCTCACATTTGGCTTACACAGACCTAACATTAGACTTAATTTACTTGTTGCAAAATATTGTTTTTAACTTGCATTGCTTCAAAATGAGCTTCATGTAGCACTGAGGATTAAATATAATTTCTTAATATAGTATGGTTAATTATTTTTATGTATTTCATACTGCTGCTAATTGATATGCATTACTGGATTGGACTAGTCGCTATGTGATTCATTGTGTCCAGAAAACCATTTTATCCCAAACCAGAACAAGCAGAAATCTGTCACAAAAATATTAGTAGCGCCATCATTTGTTATCAGATATACTATTAAATACAACTTAAAATAAAGATGAGAAAACTGATGTTTGATAAATTGTTCATGATACAAATCTATGAACAGTTTGATTTCTGTTAGTTCTGTCAAGATGCAAAAGGGGAGGATTTTTCTTATGTTGGTCATTCGTTTTATTTTAAATGCTGTAGGAGCCGTAGTTTGACGACTGTTATAAATATTACCACATTTTACAAACAGAGGGGATTAGTTCAGTTTTTGTCGCTTGTTTAACTTTTAGGAATTGCAGCGGCTGCAGTGCGTCACAATAAAGTGCAATAAAGCTGATAAACAGGTGAAGGACCAAACTAGACAGAACCACTTCTATTCCACCTTTTCTCGCTCTGTGTCGGCATTACGCACGGACCCGTTGCCATTCTTTGAGTGATTGTAGTATTTTCCTGACCACCGATATTCCTGACTCAATGGACAGCAATGTTGATAAGTCACGTAATGTCCAGTCCAGTAATATATCCATCAATGCTGTAGGTGTCAGGTTACATTGTGTTGCATTCAATGTTGTCGGAAGAAAGAGTTTCATACGCTTAATGTCCGATTTGCCGTAACAATTTATTGAATTCATAGTCGCAAGCCGGGGTGGCAACAGGGGTGGCAAGGCTCTCATTTGGGGTGGCAACTGCCCCCCCAGTAGATCCGCCCCTGCCCAGATGGGACCGTCTCGTTGCAGATAAACAAGCTCAGTGCTCCAGTTAGTCATTATCGTGAGTTAAAATTTTCACGAAAGT
>NW_006800593.1:72846-74286 GCF_000485575.1 Poecilia formosa | reverse complement strand
CTTTTACTTGAATACATTTTTGTCTGTGTATT
Organism: Poecilia formosa; assembly: GCF_000485575.1. Lineage (NCBI taxonomy): Eukaryota > Metazoa > Chordata > Actinopteri > Cyprinodontiformes > Poeciliidae > Poecilia > Poecilia formosa. The sequence continues at coordinate 74,254 of NW_006800593.1, read as the reverse complement.
TGTACTTTTACTTAAGTTCATTTTTTGAGTATTTTCTCCACCACTGGTCTTAAGTCTGGTTTAGACGGCAAGATTTAAGAATTGTTGGCTGATTCTCCAAACCTCTGTGACCACAGAGCTGATAAAAGTCCAACAGGTTCGATTGGTTTGTGTCTCCAGCCACACGGCAGGAGCAACACACCACACGAACCGATTCCAGTCACAAACATCGCGATTCCAGAAGAAAATCCACAAAACTCCCAATATAGCATACGGGTATTTAGAATAACCAAACACGGATGATGATGTACAAGTAATAGTGATAGTTTGTGGACTCATTTTAAGAGATAAAAGATGCAAAATTTTCCGAGTCTTCACCGGTCCGTGGTAATAAAAAGGTTGGGGACCATTGCTTTAAACAACATGGTGCTGCTTTGTTTGAGTTACCCACAATCAGTCAGGCTGCATCTTCATGGCATTGCCAAAGAGTTCCAGAACAAACGGTGTGTCCTAAAATGAGCATGGTTCGGTTAAGGGGTCGCAGGCCAGTTAGTGTGCCTGCTGGCATTATAAGGGTTATTGCTGCTACCTGTTTGGTTCCATGGAATCTGGGCTCTTTGAACCTCTTATCAATAAAGGTTGCCTCCCATCAGGGGTGTTGGTGACACAAGCAGTAGTGACAGTGGTTAGGGGGATCACTCACATCCCTATTGTTAATGTAAATGATGTGGATGTGGCTCTTCACCCACGTACTCCAATAGGGACTTTAGGCCCTACGAACGTTGTCAGTCTTCCAGAAGGTGTGACAGAGATGGTTGGCTCAGTGCAGGCTTCCATTTCTTCTCAGTTCAGTTCTGTTGCACCCTTTTCAGATCCTCTATCAGGGTTGGATATGTCGTCTTTGAAAGAAAGTTAGATCTTTGTTAAGGAAAATATGTGGAGGTGGAGGTGGAGGTGTTCTCTGCTCATGAGGGTGATTTGGGTTGCACAGATCTGATAGTCCATGAAATACCGTTGCTAGACGATGCACCAGTACGTCAGAGGTTTAGGAAGATTCCTCCTTCAGAGTATGAGGCTGTAAAGGCCCACATTTGGCAGCTGTTGGATAGTCAGGTGATTCATGAGAGCAGTAGCCCCTATGCCTCCCCAGTTGTGATTGCTAAAAAGAAGGATGGGAGCATTCGCCTGTGTATTGATTATAGACCACTCAATAGTAAGACCCACCGTGATGCCTTCCCCCTACCCAGAATTGAGGAGTCCTTGGATTCTCTGTCTGGAGCTGTGTGGTTTTCCACTCTTGACCTAGCAAGTGGTTATAATCAAGTGCCAGTGGCTGAACCTGATAGGATGAAGACTGCCTTCTGTACACCCTTTGGTTTGTTCGAATTTAACAGAATGCCATTTGGCCTGTGCAATGCCCCTAGTACAG
>NW_006800593.1:64519-72805 GCF_000485575.1 Poecilia formosa | reverse complement strand
GGCATTCATGGTTTTGAGGGTTACTTTTGAAATCAGTGATTTCTGTTGTTGGCAAATGTTTGAGTGTGCCTAGGCCTGATGCACTGTACTCGGTGCCACAAATACGATCAGGATACCTGACATCGCCTGTACAGATTCCCCACTGACAGTGGAGAACCATTCTTTTTCGAGTCCTGACACAAAAACTTTCTGCTGGTCTGCTGGTCCACAATGTACATTAGCATTTGTTTACTACTGTAGCTTGTGTTTGTGAGACGGTCACGCACGTGGTAGCTGCGCTGTGACGTGAAATGGGCATTAGCCAATGAAACGCGGCTCCTGTGGTAAGGTCATTTGTCCTGGAAGTATGCTGCTACACACTCTTCCTCTTGCCCATATATGGAAGACGCTGTGACAGAGCGCAGCTGGCTTATTAGGGAGACAGTTAACCCTTGTGTGTGCGAGGACTGAGGCAAACGTAGAGGTCTATGGAAAATGATACAGGTGTTACGTGTGTGGGGTCTGTTGGACCCCATTTCGACATACAAGGAGATTAATACATCCAGATTAATCTGCTCTCTCAAAATGTGTTACTGTTACAATCCACCTCAAGATCCCCACATCGGCCATATTTGAATATAACAACCCCTATTATTTGCAGGGGCTGCCAGAAACCTGGTCACATTGCCAGAAACTTTAATCAACTGAGGGTGAACCTTGTTCCGCAGCATCCAACTACACTATAAGGAGAGGCTGCAGCTGCATATCAGCAGGCGGAAAACTAGCTCCTTCTGCTTTGCCGAGCCACAGTTCAGAAGGGAGAGGTCATGGCTCAAGTAGTCTTGAAAACAAATGCTCAGGTTCACTATTGGTTGGACAGTGTCCCACTGTACTTGTGAAAATGGGGGTGTGGCACTTCAGTGTCTTTTGGACAATGGTTCCATGGTAACAACAGTTACACAGAGTTTCTTTAACCAACATTGTCAGGGCCCTTTGCGGGCCTGCAGGGGCGGATCTAGCAAAATATTTATGGGGTGGCAAGAGGGGGGCAGGGATTTTTTTCAGGGGTGGTAGCATATGCATCTATGTATCTATGTATGTATCTATCTATGTAATATGTCTCACGCTCACATTTGGCTTACACAGACCTAACATTAGACTTAATTTACTTGTTGCAAAATATTGTTTTTAACTTGCATTGTTTCAAAATGAGCTTCATGTAGCACTGAGGATTAAATATAATTTCTTAATATAGTATGGTTAATTATTTTTATGTATTTCATACTGCTGCTATGAATTACTGTATTACTGGATTGGACTAGTCGCTACGTGATTCATTGTGTCCAGAAAACCATTTTATCCCAAAGCAGAACAAGCAGAAAACTGTCACAAAAATATTAGTAGTGCCATCATTTGTTATCAGATATACTATTAAATACAACTTAAAATAAAGATGAGAAAATTGATGTTTGATAAATTATCCATGATACAAATCTATAAACAGTTTGATTTCTGTTAGTTCTCTCAAGATGCAAAAGGGGAGGATTTTTCTTATGTTGGTCAATCGTTTTATTTTAAATGCTGTAGGAGCCGTAGTTTGACGACTTATAAATACAGTTGTGGTCAAAAGTGTACATACACTTGTAAAAAATCATAATGTTATGGCTGTCTTGAGTNAGAGATGCATCTAAAAGTTGCAGGAGACCAGCCCTCGAGGCCTGGAGTTGCCCACCCCTGCCCTAGTATATTTCAATGATTAATGTAGCACATGTTTGGGTCTCAACATGATCAGTCCCTGTTATATTTGGACAGGGGTGTCCAAAGTCGGTCCTCGAGGGCCAGCATCCTGCATGTTTTAGTTCTCCCCCTGGTTTTACACACCTGGATCAAATGATAGCTCATTAGAAGGCCTAAGGAGAACACAGACTTGCTGAGGAGGTTGTTGGATGAACAGCCATCTGGATGAACAAAAACAAAAAAAAACATGAACGCTGTATGTGCTGGGTTTTTACCTTAGAATGGTCAGCTCTCTGTTATTCCTCTGTCAGTTTGATACAGTAAGGGCTTCTGCACTTCCCATATCTGTGTCCTCTGTCATTTTTATCAGCAGTTAAAACTGTTTAATCCATTAACATGTCGTAACCTGTTTTTCCGAGCCGCCTTTAAACACAACATGAGCGCTACAACGGTTACACCTGTGCGGCAGTGAACGAGACCTGCTGCTGCTGTGCAGAGCTGCGCAGGTGTGCTAGAATCAAGACAGCAAACCAGCAAAACGCAAATAACTTTTCACAGTTTTTTCCCCAAACTAACAGACTGTTGAGTAAAGCTGTTGGATGCAGGTAAATTTAGCTAAAAGATGATTAGCTATCTAATATCAATACAGCACCTTAAGCTTGTGAACAAGTAGCTTGTAGGCTACTGGTGTTGTGTTCTATGTTCAGCTACGATTCCCCCCCCACCCCTCCCTCCTTTATTCGTCTGGAGCCGGGGCTGAGTATAACAGAGAGTCTCTCAATCCACCCCCTCCCCACCTCGTTCACACACATCGTTCAACTAGACAGCTACCATTTGTAAGCCATAGGGGGGCCCCAGAAATAGTTTGGAAACCACTGGGGGGCCCCAGGAGAAAAAGTTTGGGAACCACTGGTCTAGGTAGAGCTGAAGGGTTGAAATCATGACAGAACAAGGCTTCAAACCAAACCAAACCAAAAGGTTAGTTGATGCGCCTGTTTCTCTCAAATTTCTCTCTGCCATTCATCCTTGAAATAGATGCCAGTTACAGCGGCCTAGGAGCAGTGCTCTCTCAGGAGCAAGAAGGGAAGGTTCGTCCAGTTGCCTTTGCTAGCCAAGGACTCAGACCTGCTGAGAGGAACATGTCCAACTACAGTACCATGAAGTTAGAGTTCCTGGCACTAAAGTGGGCCATGACAGAGAAATTTCGGGACTATCTGCTGGGTCAGCAATGTATTGTATGGACTGATAAAAATCCCCTCAGCCACTTAGACGGCTAAACTGGGGGCAACCGAACAGCGTTGGACAGCACAGTTGGCAGATTTCAACTTTTCTATCCGTTACAGATCAGGCCGGTCAAATGTGAACGCAGATGCCCTTTCAAGAAAGCCACCAAGGGTAACCGAGGCCGACATTCCTCTCTCTGCCTGGGACCTTGGTTCCCTTGAAGCAGCCGAGCTGTCCAGATGTAACCCAACATGTGCTCCAAGCTGCAGTATATGACCGCTCATGCCCCTGATGACATCATCGCACTCCAAGAAGCTGATCCTACTATAAGTGCTTTCTAAAGTCGTGGAGGACACAGAGATGTCCAGACAAAGCAGAAAGGGGCAGTCTCTCCCCAAAAGTTCTGGAGCTGCTTCAACAGTGGAACAAGGTGGTCCAACTGAATAGCCTGCTATATCGCCATACACAGCTTCCTGATGGGGGTGAGGATGTTCATCAATTCCTGCTACCTGATTCATTGAAGGAGGAGGTGATGAAACAGCTTCATCAAAGTCATGGACATCAGGGAGTGGAGCGGACCACTGAGCTCATTAGGGAGCGGTGCTACATTCCTCTGGTGCACAAAGAGATTAGAGATTGGTGCCAACAATGTGCATGCTGCACCTTGGCCGAAGCGACATGCCCCCAAGCACGGGTGGCCATGGGCCATTTGTTGGCCTCAAGACCAATCCAAGTCTTGGCGATAGATTTCACCTTGCTGTAACCATCACAAGATGGTAAGGAAAATGTTCTCATCATGACTGATGTGTTTTCAAAATTTACTCAGGTTGTAGCAACCAAACAACAGAGGGCATCTTGTCTTGCTAAAGTTCTTGTACAGGACTGGTATTACAAGTTCGGTGTCCCAGCAAGACTACAGTCTGATCAGGGCCGGAATTTTGAAAGCGCATTGATCCAGCAGTTGTGTGAGCTGTATTGGGTGCAGTAGACTCGTACCACTCCCTACCATCCTGAAGGTAACGGCCAGTGCGAAAGATTTCATAGAACATCACATGATCTGCTGCGAATTCTACCTGTTGAGAAGAAGGGACACTGGCTTCATTATTTGCCTCAAGTGCTGCATTCCTACAACACCACAGTCCATCACTCCACGGGTGAGTCTCCTTACCTTTTGATGCAAACATCAAAAGGTAAGGAGCCATGGTTACCTGTTTACTTTCTCCTTGGAAGGGTTCCGGAGATCCGAGAGGGGAGAGTGGAGGACTGCGTATGAGAGCATAGGCACAGACTCCAGGTTGCCTTTGATGGTGCTCGAGATCGCCTGAAAATGGCCGCTGACCGTCGGAAGGAGCGCCATGATACTGGGGGTCTGGCCAGTGAATTGTCTGAAACGCAACTAGTCTATGTTCAAGACCACAGTAATAAAGGGAGGAGTAAGATTCAGGATGTATGGAATCCCATAATCCATACTGTGATAAAAGCTCCAACTTCAGGAGGTTCTGTGTACACCGTTGCACCCTTGGATAACCTTCAGAGGCTGAGGACAGTGCACCGTTTGATGTTGAAAACAGTTCCTGAGGGACTCTGGCCTCAAGAGCCCAGGAGAGGCAAAGACATTTCCATCACTAGGGAAGAGGAGGTGGACGAGGAACTTTATTTCGTCTATGTGGTAACTCGATCAACAGGTGTGGAGGCACTTGCCTCTAAAGTTCAGGTGGCTGAAAGTAAATGTTCTCTCCCTGTTCTCCCTCCATCTACCCCTACAGTTGCTCTTCCAGAGAGTGGCGAAAGCTTGCGTCCCCTCCGACAGACGACAAGGAAAACAACTGGTTATCATTCAAACCCCCATCACCTTCCAGAGAGGCCAAGATGTAGGGCAGAAGGGGCTACAGTTTCTCAGATGGCTGGTAGCAGTGTGGCTTACATTTTTAGATCATGGTGTTAAAAGGGTATCTGTATATTGACGGGCCATCAACACAAAAAGCTGGGGTAGATTGTAGCTGGGGCATATTGTCCCGGAAGTATGTTGCTGCACACTCTTCCTCTTGCCCATATGTGGAAGACGCTGTGACAGAGCGCAGCTGGCTTGTTAGGGAGACAGGTAATCAGCATTTACATTTAAAAGCAGGTAGATTACTGAGGAGAGCAAATCCCAGAGCCAGCACTTTTAGTGTGGTCACGATTTATTTTATTATACAATAAAATAATCATTGCTCATGATTATTTTTTGCTCATGAAACATTTGTGACTTCAGTAAACAGTTTGTAATCTGCCGCAGTGCCTCTATCAATTTTTACAAACGTATCTGTGTGATCTGGTAAAAAAGAGGATCAAAAGGTATCTGTATATTGGTATCTAAAAGGTATCTGTACTTTAGCAAAGCTAGCTGTACAGAGACACATAAGCATTTGTGATGAAAAAAAGTTGTCACTCATTGCACTGGATTATTTTTGCGGAGGGGTTGACTGAATTGTCGCATATATGGGACAACATTGTGTCCAAAAGACTGCAAAATAGTGATGTGACATTCACAAACTATCCGATTCTTCTGAACGGCTCTTTATTAAGTAGATAGGACTAGAGCCTCACTGAGAGCCATTCTTTGTTTTTGTAATGCTCTGCGTAAACTGCAAAAGCTATTATTTTATTGATTATTGAATTATATACATTGATATTTATTTAATTAGCAAATAAATAAAACACAAGAATGAAAGAGCACGCAGAGCATGCACATTGGTCTTTGATTGCTTTCGTTCAAAGTGGCAGCTGTAATGTCTACCATGGTGGCAGACTGCCTGACTTCATGTAGCGGGAGAGAGGGTGAGAACAGTCATGGTGAGTGCCTTGTGCTTGGTTACTTCTTGCTTGTTGCTTCTGACATGAGCAATATGGGCAAACATCCAGGGTGTTATCTTTTTAGGGATGGCACAAGACCACTGTGGATTGCAGCACAAAGATGGAAGCAAAGCAGAACAAAGAGTTTGTTCTGGTGTTTTTATGGGTGTTACGACCCGGCTCATGAGCCGCAACAAAAAGCCAGGGAGACACGGCCTTCAATAAAAGAATACGCTCTTTATTGAACAACCCAAACCACTAAACAGGGCCAAACAGCGACAAGCGGGTGGCCCCCCTGTGGTCGATGGCATCTCTGAAGCCAGTGATGAAGGAAAAGTCCTGCAAAAGAAAAGAAAGGTCAAACAAACAAAACCTAACAAGGATGGCGTGGCCAGACAGGTAAGGGAAGAGCCACCTCTGCAGAGCAGAGCTGGGTAAAGAAGCCGACTCCCTCCAACCAGCTTCAACTCCCCTCTCTTCACGCGCTGAAGCAGGCTGCTTCTATAGCGATGACGTGCTGGGCCTGGCGAATCCTGGTCCCGCCCACTCTGCTCCGCCTCAAGACAAAACACAATAACTGACGGATCCCTCCACAGAAAGTGGAGGGGGACGTCACACCCCCACCCACAAAACACGGGTCCCCACAAGGAAACCCGAGTCAAAAAAACAAACAAACAAAAAAAAAACCAAAAACCAGATCTAAAATGTATTATGGTTTACAATACAGGGGCACGAGAAAGCGCATCAGCAACTACATTATCTCGTCCTTTTATGTACCGTATATCCAAAGAAAAAGACTGCAAAAAGAGCAACCAGCGAAGCAAACGCTGATTAGGACATTTTAGCGTCGTCAAAAATGTAAGAGGATTATGATCCGTATACACAACAATAGGAGCCCCACCACCCAGATAAACATCAAAGTGCTGCAAAGCCAGGATGAAGGCAAGCGTCTCCTTTTCGATCACGGAATAATTTAGTTGATGTTTATTAAATTTTTTCGAAAAATAACTGACTGGCTTGCAATTTCCCAGGTCATCCACTTGTGTCAAAACTGCACCTGCACCCACATAGCTGGCATCCACATGGAGCTGAAAAGGAGCATTCAAGCGTGGGGCAGCCAAAACCGGAGCACAACAGAGAAGCTGTTTCACCTGTTCAAACGCATGCTGACAAGAAGGAGACCAGTCAAACTTGGCATCCTTCGACAGCAAGCTGGTTAATGGAGCTACTACCGAAGAAAAGTTTTTACAAAAACAACGATAATAACCAACCAGACCAAGAAAACGCATGAGATCTTTTTTTGTAACGGGAACAGGAAAGTCCTGTACTGCTTGCACCTTGGCTGCGACTGGGTGCACTTGACCTTGCCCAACTACATGGCCTAGATATGTCACGGTTGCTTTCGCAAATTCACACTTAGCGAGATTAATTTTACAATTAATCTCCCTGCCCCCGCCAAGCGAGTAAACAAGTCGTGAATGCGCTCCATGTGTTGTTCCCAAGTATCAGAATAAATTACTACATCATCCAAATACACGGCGCAACCTGGCATATCACCCACTACATAATTCATTAATCGCTGAAAAGTAGCGGGTGCATTCCGAAGTCCAAACGGCATAACTGTGTATGAATACAACCCAGAAGGAGTAACAAACGCAGCTAACTCCCGCGCACGTTCTGTCAAAGGAACTTGCCAGTAACCTTTAAGTAAATCAAACCTGCTAACGAATTTAGCCGAACCAACCTGATCCACACAATCATCCATTCTGGGAAGTGGAAATGAATCAGGCTTTGTAACAGCATTCAATTTCCTATAGTCCGAACAAAAGCGGAATGTATTATCTGGCTTAGGAACCAGAATGCAAGGAGATGCCCAACTAGACGAAGATGGCTCAGCTATTCCATTTTCCAACATATAGTTCACTTCTGCATCAAGACATTTTCGTTTCTCCATGTTTACACGATAAAAATGTTGTTTTATCGGACTCGCTTGACCCACATCAATATCATGTTCCAGCAAAGTGGTACGCCCAGGAGTATCAGAAAACAAGCACGGGAAGCTATAAATCAGCTCACTCAATTGTTTTGAATGATGTTCAGAAAGATGTGATAATAATACATCCAATTTCTGCAGCGACTCAGAGTTGGAAAGACGTCCGTGCGTCATGGCGCTGTCCAAGGTACCAGTTTCTTCGTTAGAACAAGTGTCCAAAGAAACCTCATTAATTGCACAAACTGGGCGTATGTGCTGGGGAGACTTTTTCACATGATCTCGCGCATAATAAGGCTTTAGCAAATTCACATGGCACAACTGCGTGTTTTTTCTGCGCTCAGGCGTTTCAATGAGGTAGTTCTGATCAGAGAGTCGCTTTAACACTGTATACGGCCCAGAAAACTTTGCTTGAAAAGGAGATGCAATAATGGGACACAGTGCCAAAACCTGATCCCCGGGCAAAAATGAGCATTCCACTGCTCGACGATCAAATAAAGATTTCATTTTATGATGGCTAG
>NW_006800593.1:60626-62708 GCF_000485575.1 Poecilia formosa | reverse complement strand
TGCAGCCGACAGGTCAAGGAGGAGGAGAAGAGATGGTGAGCCCTGGGCCGCAGTCATGAGAAGGTCGTTCATCACGCGAACCAGAGCTGTCTCTGTACTGTGAGCGGAACGGAAGCCAGACTGAAACTTTTCGTAGAAGTTATGGATATGAAGATGTTGATGAAGTTGGGCTGCCACAACTTTTTCCAAAACTTTAGATATAAACGGTAAATTTGAAACAGGTCTGTAATGGGCAAGGATATTGGGGTCAAGTGAGGGTTTTTTCAGATAAGGGTGGATGACTGCAGTTTTAAGAGATGGGGGAACCTGACCGGCCCGCAAAGACTGATTAATAATGGTTGTGATTAATGGGCAAATAGCTGTAATATTAGACTTAAGTAATGCTGTGGGGAGAGGGTCTAGCACGCAGGTGGAAGTTTTCATGCTTTTTACGATCTTCTCCACGTCTAAGTGGGTGACAACGGAAAAGGCTGAAAATGTATTACTTTGCATGGGAAGAGTTATATCAACTTGAGATTCAGCTATTACAGGGAGAGCAGACTGGATTGATGCCACCTTATTAATGAAAAAGTCCATAAATCTATTGCAATGATCTATACTGGTATCAGCATGCGTGTAAATAGAAGGTTTGACCAGAGAGTTTATTTCATAGAATAACTGTTTGGAATTCCCACGGCTATTCGAGATTTTTAGGGAAAAGTAATGGGATCTTGCTGCAGTGAGTGCTACGGAATATGTCTTTTGGTGTTTGCGATAGGCTTGTTTATGGAGATAAACTGTCGTTCCAGGGCACGACCTGCAGTTTTCATTGTACGTAGTTCAGGTGTAAACCATGGGGCTGATCTAGAGAAGGTAACTGTCCGAGATTTGACCGGTGCATGAGTATCAAGAATACTGCGAAGACTGGAATTATAGTGGTTGACCAAGTCATTGACAGAGGTGAATTTTGTAGGTAGTGAAATATCCTGAATATCCTTATTGAAAAGGGTCAAATCTATTGTCTTTGCACTTCTGAATTGAATTTGACGTTTTGTTTGCATATATGTCTTTGTTAATGGCAAAGTCATGGAAATTAATTTATGATCAGACACCCCCAAGTCTTCAACTTGCAGATTGGAAATGGGGGCGTTGTCCGTGATTACCAAATCCAAAGTGTGACCTTTTGTGTGTGTAGGTACTGAAACGTGTTGTGTGAGATGTAGGCAGTCCAGGAGTTCAAGAAATTCTGCAGCAGGGCGGTTATTAGACGAGTGAACATGAATATTGAAGTCCCCCAGAATAAGCGTATTATGGGATGTGGCACAAAGTGATGTCAGGAGATCTTGCAGTTCCATAATAAATCCAGTGTTGAGTTTAGGTGGGCGGTAAATGAGGAGTATCAAAATTGTCTCTTTTTGCAATTTACAATTGAAAAGAAGGCTCTCAAATGTTGTCAGCTCCGGTAGTGGGAGGGGGGTTACTGGTAAATCCCTGCGATGGAAAACGGCCAACCCTCCACCACGGCCAGTGGTCCTAGCTTTCTCCAGATATGTATAACCTGGTGGACAAGCTTCATTTAGTGCCATATATGAACTAGGTTTGTGCCAGGTTTCAGTAAGACACAATATATCCACTTTTTTATCACATATGTGATCAAAAATAAAAGTGGTTTTATTGCAGAGTGATTGAGTATTGAATAGTTCTATTTTTAATTCGGAGTTGGGCTTAGCCTTTGGGAAGGTGCGCAGTAGACGAAAATCGACCCCGCGTCTTCCCTGTCTCCGCTGCTTTCCTTTATTGTCTCTTGTGTTGGTCGTCTTCCGATGACGTAACCGTTGACATGTTGAATGTTCACTACGGGAATGTAGCCGGTGGATGTAATATGGGCCGGTAATGAAGCTAGACAAATCTTGTCGGTGTTCGTGGGGTAATGACAGACCGTGGGAAGATTGGGATCGATGGCAATTCGGCCTCTGAAACAAGGGGCCAGCCGGAGCGGTGTGGAAATGCCGTGCCCACGCAGAGTGGAGGTGCAGGGGGGCCAACGGAGCCATCCTCGGCTTAAACCAGGAAGACGCGCTGCTCCTGGACTCCAAAGACCCC
>NW_006800593.1:45991-59772 GCF_000485575.1 Poecilia formosa | reverse complement strand
TACAATAAGCGCGAAGCAATGACTTTAAAGTCTGATGGAAACGCTCCAACGCATTTTGACTTTCTGCATGGTAAGCCGTAGATCTATTGTGTTTAACACGAAGCTGTTTTAGCACCTGGCCAAAAAGACGTGAAGAGAAATTTGTGCCTTGATCCGACTGAATAATCTGAGGAATACCAAATACAGAGATGAACTGAGAAAGGGCACGCACCACAGATTTTGCTGTTATTGTACGTAATGGGTAAGCAGACGGATATCGAGTACTTTGGCACATAACTGTCAACAAATAGCAAGCCCCAGATCGCGACCTTGGCAAAGGACCCACACAATCAACGATTAGGTGCTCAAACGGTTCTGTTGCAACAGGGACAGGTAATAAAGGAGTGGGTTTCAAAGGTTGGTTAGGCTTTGCAGTTAGCTGACAGACATGACATGTCCTAACATAAGAGGAAATATCCCTCTTCAGACGAGGCCAAAAAAAATGTCTAAGGACTCGGTCGTATGTTTTTTTAACACCAGCGTGCCCAGACTCATCATGTGCTACTTTCAACAGTGCCTCACGATATTTAGAGGGAACTACTACTTGAAACACAGCATGTTCCACAGAACCAAAATGTGGCACCCATCTTCTTATTAGCACCGAGTTTTGAAGAAAATACGCACCTTTGTGGTCTGAAACAGCACCCTCCGGACGAACCTGCTGAAATAGTCCTTTTAATGAAGAATCTGCACGTTGTTCCATTATCAAATCAGTACGAGAGACAGGAAATGGGAAATCAGCGAGAGGCAAAAAGAAATCGTGATCTTTATTTTTATCTTGTGCTTCCTTCTCACTGTTCACCTGAAAGCGCGACATAGCACAAGTCACAGCACAAGCTGTGAAAACGTTCGAAAATTCAGGCTCACTTTCCTCTTGTCGATTCAACTTTTGAGACTCCGGCTCGCTGGCAACTGAGGGTGTGGGTGATTCATCTGTCCACATGCTGGAACCCGCTAGATCATTACCCAAAATGACCGAAACCCCGTCAATAGGCAACGCTGGCCGCACCGCCAGCAAAGCCTCTCCACAAAAAAGCTGGCACTCCAAAAACACCCTGTGGAGAGGAACCAATAAAATATTCAAACCCATATCCCTCACCGGAACACAGTTGTCCATCTCAGCGTGCTCAGGGAGAGGCAATACATCCGCCTGAATAAAAGAATTAAACGCACCAGTGTCTCTAAGTACTTTCACAGGTATTTTCTTTTCATTTTCTGCCAATGATACATAACCATCTCTTATAAATGGTAAATATGATTTCAAAGGCTCTATGAGCGGTGATTCCTTTCGTTTCTCTACACCTGTAAACACAGGTGCCGCTAAACCAGCGCCCTCTGGCCTAGACTGAAATGTTGGAGCTCTGGATTTAAATAAATGGCAATCCACTTTCCAATGACCACGCTTATGGCAATAGTTACACCGATCATTACTGTCAAAAGAACCAGGATGTTTAACTTCCACCTTACGCACTGCAGTAGGACGGGACAAATTATCTCTTCGCCCAGTGTCCCCCCTGAAACCACTCCCTGTTGGAAACTGGGATTTGTGGGTCAACACGTAATCATCCGCGAGCGCCGCGGCTGCAGCTGCAGTCTGAGCTTTCTGTTCACAAATATAAGTTGCAACAACCTCAGGAACTGAGTTTTTAAGTTGTTCCAAAACAACAAGTTCACATAACTGCTCAAAGGTTTTAACTTCTGCAGCCGCACACCATCGCATAAAATGCATTTTAATATCTCTGGCAAATTCCAGATAACTCTGCTCAGAGTTTTTCCTACAACTCCTAAACCTCTGCCGATATGCCTCAGGCACTAACTCATAAGTTTTTAAAACAGCAGCTTTCACCTTAGCATAATCATGGCAATCAGAGTCAGACAACATAGAAAAAACTTCTTGAGCACGCCCCACAAGCACACACTGCAACAATAGCACACGTGCAGAATCAGACCAGCTGCGCGCCTCAGCCACACGCTCAAAAATGACAAAAAACGAATCTGGATCAAGTTCATTAAATTTAGGCAATAAACGTAAATTACCAATAACATCAAACTCCATATCAGCACCATCCAAAGCAACTGAAGGAGAACGAGAGACTCCAGACGCGACACCCTGTTTAGCCAAATCTAACCGTGTCCTTTCGATCTCCAACCTAGTATGCTCTGCCTCCAGTTGTGCTTTCATTTTGAATTTATCTTGTTCAAACTGTAACAACAGTAATTCCCTATGCTGCTTAAATGTCAAACCAGGGGGTAAAACAGCAGGCTTAGATGAAGTAGTTTCCCCAACTGATCTGTGCAAAACGTCCTTTTCAACTAAATTTGCAACCAAAATGGACTTCACGTTCTCTTTAGACCGTCGGCCATCAATTTCCACACCGTAGTGTTTTCCAATCTCGAATAACTGCTCTTTTGAGCAATCTTCCAAAAACTCCTCTGAGGGAGAATCAAAAAATCCAGAGAGAGAAGTCATGATCACTTATAATAACAGAACTCAAACAATAATCAGGGAAAAGCGCCAAGTCGTGTACACAATAAACAGACTGAGGAACCCCACTACCCTTGTCTATATGCAAAACTTGCCTAGCAAACAACTGATCCTTAGTCTTCACGCTTTTTGGTGGCGGGTTGTTATGCACCTTAAACCAGCGGGCCAGAAAGGAAATCTATACAGATCCCCTGACTAGAATCCCACGGACGTGCTCCCGAGATAACTGTAAACAGTTAACACTAACCACCTAGAAGCGACACTACAAAGTCAACGACCAGATGAAGCCCAAAGGAGCCACACCTCTATCGCCTATCAGGGGACCAAAGCTGCAACCAGGTGCACACGATCAACACTCAACACACTGATTAGAGAAGAAAAAATATATATATATAATTAAATAAATTAAGCGCCATCCAAAAACCACAAAATATTTCCCAGCCGTGTCTCGAACCAACGGTGGACCTTTAAACAAAGAAAAAAAGTCCAGAAACCAAAATCGAACCAAAAACAAACTATTCAAGCGCAACCGGGTTCAACTAATGACGAGCCCCCATTTTGTTACGACCCGGCTCGTGAGCCGCAACAAAAAGCCAGGGAGACACGGCCTTCAATAAAAGAATACGCTCTTTATTGAACAACCCAAACAACTAAACAGGGCCAAACAGCGACAAGCGGGTGGCCCCCCCTGTGGTCGATGGCATCTCTGAAGCCAGTGATGAAGGAAAAGTCCTGCAAAAGAAAAGAAAGGTCAAACAAACAAAACCTAACAAGGACGGGGTGGCCAGACAGGTAAGGGAAGAGCCACCTCTGCAGAGCAGAGCTGGGTAAAGAAGCCGACTCCCTCCAACCAGCTTCAACTCCCCTCTCTTCACACGCTGAAGCAGGCTGCTTCTATAGCGATGACGTGCTGGGCCTGGCGAATCCTGGTCCGCCCACTCTGCTCCGCCTCACGACAAAACACAATAACTGACGGATCCCTCCACAGAAAGTGGAGGGGGACATCACAATGGGATTGTGGATCTTTCAGATCAATTTGAGAACCAATTTTGATCATATTTCACATTTTGTCGTGTCATGTAGCGCGGGGCGCTGGTCTTGGTCTTGACTCGGTCTCGACTTCCCTCGGTCTTGGTCTTGACTTGTTCTCGGACCCTAAAAGTCTTGGTCTTGTCTCAGTCTCGATACACTCTGGTCTTGGTCTCGGGTTAGGTGGTCTTGACTACAATACTGCTGTGCGCAATCGCTTAATGGTATAGGTGCATATCTATTTAAACACTTAAAAATCTATTTTAAAAGATTATAATTTATAAAATTAGGAAAGTCCAAAATGCCAAATTTAGCCAGAATATAACAATGATGGAATCTAATTGGCTTTTGATATAAAACCTAGCCCAATTATAGAGACCTGACTTGAGTATAGTTTGACTAGTCTGAGAGCAGACAGTAGCTCCATAGGAAAAATGTGAGACGATCGTTGAGTTCAAAAACATCTCTGCACAGTGAAATGTTAAACAATTTCTAATAATTTCATAACAGTTTATATTTGGTCTAAAAGTTTTGCTGATTTTATCAACATGGCTCCTAAAAATTTAACTGAGCATCCAGAATTATTCCTAAATATTTTTCTTGTGAGACTTGTTCAGTAGGGTCCTCTTTGATCTGGATATTCAAGGACTGTAATGACATTGTCTTGATTGAAAAGCAAATGTACTTTGTTTTCTATGTATTGAGAGTTAAACAAGAATCCATTAGCCATAATGATAATCCCTGGAGGCTGTTCTAAGATTTTTATTGACTACAATACTGCTTTTGTCCGATGTGTAAACCAGTGGTTCCCAAACTTTTTCTTCTACGCCCCCCCAGTGATTTCCAAACATTTTCTGCGCCCCCCCNATCCACTGTAGTGACCACTATGCATGAAAGGGCTAATGTGTGAGACTCAGCTAATATTAGGATTGTCACAAGAACAGGTTGGAAATATTTACATTCTCACAGCTTTGCGGTCTTGTTTATAGATTTATCCATTGTGTAGGATATATACTTAAAGTGCTCATGCACCAAAAAGCCAAAGATGGCATATGGCAAAAGAATATATATAAAAAATTACACTTGGCCCAAAAAGTTTGAATGTCCTTCTGGATTCTCCCATTTGCAAAATTTTGTAGCAGCACCAATCAAGTAGAATGACAGTTCAGTGTCTCCACTGTATTTACATGTGAAGCAATCACACGTGGCTGCAAACCTCCATGGGGCCCTACGCGAAATGTGGTTTTGGGGCCCTCTAGTTCTGCTAAAAATGTGGACTGGCTGCAATCAGAAGCCCGGTCATTAGATCATTCACACACCTGCTATAAACATATTGCATATCTGGCAGTGCTGTTTACATTATATACATGTAGGATACATTTATTGGCCAACTGATTTATCCACCAGTTGAAGTCTGAGCGCCGATTTCCTTAATTTTGGGTGGCGGATAAGCCCATCTTATCTCCTAATCTTATCCTCGTCAGCAAAGGTTTAAAAATCAGTCTCTGTCCTCTTCTGCTCTACAGTGAGAGGTGTGACCGACAGACCGACCCACCAGGTCAAGTCTGCACGTTTGCAGTTAACAATATTCACCCCACTGTTGCCAACTCAGTGACTTTCTTGCTATATTTAACAACATTTCAGACAAAAAAAATCATATCAGCCAAAATCAAAATCAGCAGGTCAGGTTTTTTAAAGTTCTGTAACCGGGGATCGGCCAGAAAACTGCAATCGGTGCAACTGCAATCGGTGCAGCCAAACTTATAGTCCATGGGCCAGACCATTTTTTTGTCCATTTCAGGGTGGCAAAGTCTATCAATATTTTTTGAAAAGATACATGTCTCTAGTTAAGATTTTGCTATGATAGCCCTTCCAAAATGGTAGCTGAGTCATAGTAATCAGCTCATGAAGTAAACAACCCTTTTGGAGAAATTCTGTTTTTTGAAACTGGTTTATGTATAGCTTAGGTTCATGGTATGTCAAAGGTCTATAATAAAATGTTTGGCATCATCTTAAAGGGGACACTCTTGGCTTTCATTTAAATCAGGTTTTGGGTCTCTTTGAACAACACAGAGGTCACTAGAGGTTGTTTGCATGCTGTTCATACCCTGTGGTGGCTACACGATTTAGCTGAATAGCCTTACGGTGTACTTTCAATTCTACTTATCTACGACAAAGTTTAGTGCTGGTTTAGGGTTACAGACCTGGAAATAGTGTTGACTTTTTGTATTTTTTTTTCAGATGACACATAGCTATTCACAGTAAATTAGGTTCTTCATCATTTGAGTATCATTAATCCATTTGGAAATATTCCAGTGTGTGTGTGTGTGTGAATAATGATACTAAGACACCTGCAGGAACCAAAAGTTTCGTTTTAAAACCCAGAGCAGCTACCAGATTCTATCTCACCTCAGAAAAAGAACTTCAGTATCGAAGGTAACTTAAGATGCTTTTCTACTGGCAAGTCACGCACTAACCGGTTAATGCGTGGTTCGGTGGATCCACCGGATTCATTGCATTGTATTACTAAACGTAGTCAGTGATTTGCTATCATGAGCCTAGACCAGTGTTTTTCAACCACTGTTCCGCAGCACACTAGTGTGCCGTGAGTAATCGTCAGGTGTGCCGTGGAAATTATTCAATTTCACCTATGGTACCTGTGTTGTCCTTAAGACATTCCTATAAATAAGTAAGTTCATAAGGTTGAATAAATAATTCTAAAAGTATTTCATTGTAATTAAAATGATTGCAANCCCCCCCGCAATGACACGGCGCCCCCCCTAGGGGGCGCGCCCCACAGTTTGGGAACCTCTGGTGTAAACAATGGCATACATTTGCAGGTTAACTCCAGGACAAATTTCAGGAAGACTGTTAACATACAATCTAAAAAGGATCGGACCCAAGAATCCCTCTTATTATTTTTCAGAAGACAGATTTATTATTAATGACATTATCTTTCAAATATGATTGAAACCAAGACAATGACCACTGTGAGAAATCAAATAATGAAAGCCTTGAGATCAGTAAATTGTGATTCACCATATCAAAGGCCTTTTTCAAGTCAAGGAAAACTACATCAGTGATTTGTCCCCTGTCAAGTGATTGTTTAACCTTTTCAAGGAGCAGACTTATAGCAGTCTCTGTGGAATGATTATGTCTGAAGCCAAACTGAAGAGGCTGCAGAAGATTGTTACTTTTGAAATAAAAGTAATTGTTCTAGAATAATTTTCTCCAGCACTTTTGACATGACTGGAATATTGGCCTGTAGTTGCTGATTTCATGGGGACTTCCTGATTTAAAAATCGGTTTCACCAGAGCTTTTTTCCATGCATTGAGAAATTGCCCTTTTCTGATGGAAATATTAACCATGTGAGTTAAAGGTTCTATTAAAATATTACATAGACTCTATGTTCTAAAACATAGAGTCTAAATTAGGGCTTGTTGTAAACAAATATTTTAGTAGTCGAGTAATCTATTGATTATTCTTAGGATTAATCAGATAAAAAACTTTTGATAAAATAAAATATTGGTAAATTTAGCATAACACCAGTGTTACTATTAGAATTCAACATCATTCAAATTTTTCATATTTGAGCATCCCTAACAGTTACTTTTTTGTAGATTAGAAAATTAACCTCTAACAATAATAGCTCACTTTCTAAGTTAACCTGAAGAAATATTGTACAATGTTGTTCTGTGTTTCTGTGTTAACCCTGTTACATAGATCTTTGACAATAAAGTACATTTGACTTAACAAAAATCTGAAATTATATTCAAGTTAATATTAAAGAGGCAAGCTCACAAATAAGTTTATAAAAAATGTCTGTGTTGTCCTTAAGACATTCCTATAAATAAGTAAGTTCATAAGGTTGAATAAATAATTCTAAAAGTATTTCATTGTAATTAAAATGATTGCAAGTTGTTTAGACAAACAATTTAATGCTTTATATAAGTTTTTATAAAGAATGCTTTATCGGTAAATTCTACTTCCGGTTCCGGTTACCTACTTCCGGTTCCGGTAACGTACTTCCGGTATTCCGTTTTTGCTAAAAAACAAAGGTTCACATGCAAGAGGCAGCATGGAAATGTTATCCGATGCCATCCACTCTGAATTATCATGCAGGAACGCCGTAAGTTACATCATATGGCAGTTTATACTGTTTAGTTGGATGTTATTATTGATTTTCCTGTAATGTTATTTTAGCGAACTTGAACCGCTTAATTTGGGCATATATCTCTCTACATGCTGAGATAGAGTATATTTTCTGTCATTTCAGTTTTCACCACATGTTCATGAAGACAATTAAACAAGCTGCAACTGAACTCCAGGGTCTTCATTTGTGGTTTAACTCGGTGTCACCAACAGCTACGTTGAAAACACTACAGTGAAAAGGCGTCAATTGATTATTCTCCACGATCAAAATGGCATCCAGCAACAAGTCTGCATGCAGCCGTTCTTCTGGATCAGCAGTAAGTGCTACTTACGCTCGAGCTAAAGCAGAAGCTGCTAAGGTGAGAGCATCTTATGCAACCAAAGAAGCACAGTTAAAAGTTGAAAGAGCACAAAGTGAATTGGAAAAAGCTAAAATAGAGGCAACATTGGAAGTGATAACATTACAAAAGGAAGCTGATGCTGCTGTGGCTGAAGCCCAAGTGCTGGAGGAAGCTGAAGCAACACAAGAGGAGCCCGACAGGAGAAAAGCTCTGTCAGAAAAGTCAATATTAGAACGTACAAGTGAATACGTACAATCTCAAATGGGCATAATACAATCTCCATGTCCTGAAAAAGCACCAACCACCTCTCGCCCACGAGTAAGCTCACTCGATACATTTGTATCATGGCATCCTCACGTTGAACACAGTGTAGAGCCACAACCCATCAGCTCTGAACAAAAGCTCACTAAGGACAATGTTGCTGCCCTAAATATGCCCAGTCAGACTATAAGTGAAATGAAACAAAACGCTCACTTCAACCCAACTTGCTCACCGTTCACGCCTCACTGCAACACCCCAGCCAGCATTTCATACCCAGTTGAGCCATTTGCACAATACATAGCAAGACGAGATCTGATCACTTCGGGCCTTTACCAGTTTGATGATAGGCCAGAGAATTATGGAGCATGGTACTCTTCATTTTGTAGTGCAACAGCGGATGTTCACCTAAGTCCCATTCAACAGCTAGATCTCATGACAAAATGGTTAGGGAAAGAGTCGAGTGATCAAGTAAAACGCATACGCTCAGTACATGTCAACAACCCTACATTGGCTCTACATAAAGCATGGGAGAGACTAAACGAATGTTATGCAGCTCCTGAAATAATCGAAAAGTCACTCTTCCAACGATTGGACAGTTTTCCAAGAATAACGGTCAAAGATAACATCAAACTACGTGAACTAGGGGATCTGCTACAAGAGATTGAAAGCGCCAAGGAAGATGGCTACCTCCCTGGCCTACAATATCTGGACACTTCTCGCGGAATTAGGCCTATTGTTGAAAAGCTCCCACACGGTCTTCAGGAAAGGTGGATGTCACATGGATCTCAATATAAAGAGGAAAATCGAGGCTGTTTCCCACCCTTTAAGTATTTCTGCCAATTCGTGTGCAAAGAGGCTAAGAGACGCAATGATCCAAGTTTCCACCAACAATACGGCCAAACACACTCAAGGCCAGAAAAGAATTCAAAGAACTTTTTCTCTAGTAAACCTATTACTGTACACAAAACCAATATCTCTGTCCCCAACAACGACTTTAACAGGAACTGCCCACTGCATAATAAGCCACACCCACTCAAAAAATGCAGGACGTTTCGGAACAAACCACTCACTGAAAGGAAGGCCTTCCTCAAAGAGAAAGGAATATGCTTTAAATGCTGCTCTTCAGTCACTCATCTTGCAAAGGACTGTAAATCTACAGTAACATGTTCTGAATGTGATAGCACAAGCCACGATTCAATCATGCATCCTGGTTCTCCAGCCCAGATCAACAAGGCTCCCTCACTGGCACAAGAGAATGGCGGGGAGGGAGAAAACAGTCCTGACACAGTTGATGTCATAACAAGCTGCACAGATGTGTGCGGACCAGGTCAGTGGGGTCGTTCATGTTCTAAGATATGTCTTGCGTGGGTGTACCCTTTAGGTTGCAAGAACAGAGCAGTCAAAGCTTATGTAATATTAGATGATCAGAGCAATCGTTCCCTAGCCAGGCCAGAGTTTTTTGAACTTTTTGACATTAAAACTGAACCTTTCTCCTACAATCTCAGAACATGTTCTGGTGTTGTAGAAACATGGGGTAAAACGGCTCAAGGCTTCCAGATTGAGTCACTAGATGGGTCGGTAGTTATCCCTCTACCCCCGCTCATTGAGTGTCAGGACATTCCCAACAACAGAAGTGAAATCCCAACCCCTAGCGCAGTACTTCACCAGCCACATCTTCAATCCGTAGCAAAGTACCTCCCAGAACTAGACCCTAAGGCTGAAATACTCTTGTTACTTGGGCGAGATGTTTTACGGGTGCACAAGGTCAGGCAGAGGGTTAATGGCCCTCATAATGCTCCATTTGCCCAGCGTTTAGATCTAGGATGGGTTGTAGTAGGGGAGGTTTGTCTGGGTAATCTTCATAGGCCGACTGTCAGCACTCTAAAAACAGTTGTCTTAGAAAATGGTCGCCCAACAGTTTTTGAGCCATGCAACAGTCTTCTGCAACTCAAAGAAATGCCACACACAAATAGACTGAGTAAAGCACCTGAGCAAGCCTTGGGACAAACCATTTTTAACCGGACGGAAAATGACAATAAACCAGCTCCTTCAATACAGGACGCCATGTTTATCAAAATAATGGACAATGCTATGTACAGAGATGAGGACAACAGTTGGGTCGCCCCACTTCCGTTTAAAGAACCTCGCCAGCGGCTGCCAAACAACAGAGAACAAGCACTCACAAGATTCTCATCCTTAAAACGCAACCTAAACAGAAAATCAAGAATGCAAGAGCAATATGTGGCCTTCATGGGAAAGATCTTTTCTAATGGTCATGCTGAGTTGGCACCCCCACTGAAAAAGGATGAGGAATGTTGGTATCTTCCGACATTCGGAGTTTATCACCCACAAAAGCCAGATCAGATCAGAGTTGTTTTTGACTCTAGTGCTCAGTACCAGGGTGTCTCACTTAACAATGTCCTCCTTACTGGCCCTGATCTAAATAACACACTCCTTGGTGTTCTTCTCCGCTTCCGGACTGACAGCATTGCAATTATGGCAGATATACAGCAAATGTTTCACTGTTTTATGGTGTGTGAGGACCACCGTAACTTCCTCCGTTTTCTTTGGCATAAAGACAATGATTTAAACAAGGAAGTTATCGATTATCGCATGAAAGTCCATGTATTTGGCAACTCACTATCTCCTGCTGTTGCTGTTTACGGACTTCGCAAGGCCATCAAAGCAGGTGCAAAGGAATACGGTGCTGATACTGTCAAGTTTGTGGAGAGGCACTTTTATGTAGATGATGGCTTGATTTCTGTTCCTTCTTCAGCTGAGGCAATTGACTTGCTTCAAAGAACACAAGCTTCACTCGCTGAATCTAATTTGCGCCTGCATAAGTTTGTTTCTAACTCACAGGCAGTTATGCAGGCCTTCTGCCCAGAAGACTGGGCAGCAGTCGTTAAAGACTTAAATTTAAGTGGGGAAGAAATACAGTCCCAGCGAAGCCTTGGTCTTATTTGGGAAATGACAACTGACACATTCACTTACTCAGTAGCCGACACAAACAGACCATTTACCCGACGTGGTGTTCTCTCATCCGTCAACAGTGTCTTTGATCCCCTGGGCCTATTGGCACCAGTCACAATCCAAGGAAGAGCTCTGCTCAGAGAACTCACTTCTGAATGTTCAGATTGGGACACACCCCTTCCAGAGGACAAACAAAGTAACTGGGAAACATGGAAGAATTCCCTTCAGGACCTAAAGGAACTACATGTCCCTAGAACTTTCACATCTACTTCTCTCAGTCAAGCGACGCATAAAGAACTGTGTTTATTCTCAGATGCATCAACCAAGGCCATAGGGGCCGTAAGCTATTTAAAGGCAACCCAAGCAGATGGCAAGGTTGAGGTTGGATTCATAATGGGCAAGGCAAAGCTAACTCCCTTGTCAGAACCAACCATACCAAGACTTGAACTCTGTGCAGCAGTCTTGGCAGTGGAAATGGCTGACCTCATTCAGGACGAGTTGGACTTACATTTTGATGCAATACACTTTTATACCGATAGTAAGGTGGTGCTAGGCTACATCTGCAACGACTCTAGAAGATTCTATACATATGTCCACAACAGAACACAGCGCATTCGCCAGTCGTCAAAGCCAGAACAATGGCACTATGTGCGTACAGAGGAAAACCCAGCAGACCATGCGTCGAGGTCATTGTCAGCAGCTCAGCTAAAAAGGTCAACTTGGTTCACCGGACCATCCTTCATCCGCCATCCTCCTGCAGAGATACCACACGTGAGTGAAATCTTTGACTTAATCGAACCTGACAAAGATTCAGAGATTAGGCCAGAAATCAGAACTTATGTTACTCACCTCCGAGCACTCAACAGTGAACGTTTCGAGCGCTTTTCTACTTTCAAGTCCTTAGTCAGAGCTATAGCAAACCTTATCCACATCGCAAAATCTTTCAATGGGACTAATCCAAACAGCAAATGCAAAGGCTGGCACAAATGTCACCTCCCGCAAACTCCAGAGGAGATAGCTCAGGCAAAAACTGTCATCCTCAAAGAGACACAAAAGGCTCACTTTGAAAAAGAACTTTCTGCCCTTAATGCTGGTAAGCCAATCTCAAAGCAGAGCCCTCTACAAAAGCTCAGTCCAATCCTGCAGGATGGTCTCATCTCTGTCGGTGGCCGACTCAAACACTCAGAAATTGAGAACTTGGAAAAAAGTCCATTAATTCTCCCTAAACACAGTCACATCTCTCTCCTGCTCACTCGTCATCACCACGAGCTAGTGGAACATCAAGGCCGTCATCTGACGGAAGGAGCCATCAGGGCTGCAGGACTGTGGCTTTTAGGGTGCAAAACACTTGTCAACTCAGTGATCCACAAATGTGTAACCTGCCGCAAATTGCGTGGGAAAGTAGAACAACAACTCATGGCGGCTCTACCACCTGAACGCCTAAAGACTTGTTCTCCTTTTACTTATGTTGGCCTCGACGTCTTCGGGCCCTGGACTATTACTGCCAGACGCACCAGGGGCGGACTAGCTGAAAGTAAGAGATGGGCCATTATGTTTACCTGCATGAGTTCAAGGGCTGTCCATATTGAGGTAATCGAATCTCTAGACACCTCCAGCTGCGTAAATGCCCTCCGTCGCTTCTTTGCTCTAAGAGGTCCCGCCAAACAGTTGTTGTCAGATCGGGGCACCAATTTTGTTGGGGCTTCCAAGGAACTAGGAATGGACAAATCAATGCAGAAGTATCTATCAGAGCAAGGTTGCAGCTGGGAGTTCAATCCTCCACATGCGTCTCACATGGGAGGTTCTTGGGAGCGCATGATCGGAGTTGCCCGCAGAATCCTGGACTCCATGTTGCTGCGAAATAAGATACAGTTGACTCATGAGGTGCTATGCACACTCATGGCTGAAATAACAGCCATCATAAACGCAAGGCCACTTGTCCCAGTGTCATCGGATCCAGAGAACCCCTTTGTTCTATCCCCATCGATGCTCATTACACAGAAATCTTGCCTTCAACCTCCACCCGGAGACTTCTTGGATAAAGGCCTTTACACCAAACAATGGAGACAAGTTCAAGCTCTTTCCAACCAGTTTTGGACACGCTGGAGGCATGAGTATTTGCCAACATTGCAACAAAGACAGAAATGGACTGTATCATGTAGAAACCTTCAAGTTGGTGACCTAGTTCTGCTAAAGGACGCGCAAGTTGCACGCAACAGCTGGCCCATGGCAAAGGTTACTGCAACATTCCCAGGCAAAGACAGTCGAGTAAGAAAGATCGAGGTAAAGGGATGGAGTCAAGGTTGTGTAAAGACATTCATGCGACCAGTTACAGAAGTTATCCTTCTCATGCCAAAGGACTGAATGTTTAATGGATTGTTTAGTATAGTGGCCTCATTAGTGTAGTGGCCAGGCGGGGAGTGTGTTGTCCTTAAGACATTCCTATAAATAAGTAAGTTCATAAGGTTGAATAAATAATTCTAAAAGTATTTCATTGTAA
>NW_006800593.1:8298-44606 GCF_000485575.1 Poecilia formosa | reverse complement strand
ATCTTTACTAAGTCCTAAAGGACTGAAGCCTCACTGAGAGCCGTTCTTTGTTCTTGTGATTCTCTGGTACACTGCAGTAGCTAATATTATTTTATTTAATTAAAAAATATATAGATTTATTTAATTTATTTAAATAAAACAACAACGTAAGAACACAGCATGCTCATGCTCTTTGTTTTCATCTCCTGTCATGGCGGAAGACGTTGCAGCAGGAGGGAGGATGAAAACAGTCACCTCCTTCTGCTTTATTACTTCTTGCTTGTTTGCGCCACGGACAGTGTTCATAGTTGAGCATTGTTTACCATTAATTGCTATGTTTAATGGTGTTTAATGACAGTTGTGGTTTCTGACTTAGGCAATATGGGCAACCGCCCAGGGCGTTATCTTTTTAGGGATGGCAGGAGATCTCTGCGGATTGTGGCACAGAGATGAAAGCAAAACAGAATGAAGAAGAGTTTGAATTGATACTGGTTAAATTTATTTCAGCTCTAAGTTTTTAATATCTAGGTGTTTTTATGGGAATGTGGATCTTTCAGATCAATTTGAGAACAAATTTTGATAGGTAAGCTTAATTTTATTCTCATGTAGCATGGGATGCTGGTCTTGGTCTTGGCTCGGTCTCGGGTTCGGTGGTCTAGACTACAACTCTGCTATGTGGCTCCTTGGTTCCATGTCATCCCCCACCCTTTCTGTTGGTTTTCTTTCAAAATAAAAGCCACTAGTGGCAAAAAAGGTGAAGTTCATCCTATGTTAGGACAGGAGACAAGATGTTTCCATCCCTGAAATTGTGATGCGTAGAATCACATATCTAAGTCTAAACCATGTTACAGAGAGTAAACACAATAAAAACATGCTTTATCTGTGACATTGTTCATTAAAATGGCACATTTCTGATGTATTAAAATTAAATACGATCGGTTCACTTAATGATATTGTATTAGCAACTAGGTAATATATTCAGCAAGTACTTTTACTTTTAATACTTAAGTATTTTTAAAAGTCAGTACTTTTTTACTTTTACTTAAGTACAAATGTTAATGTGGTAGTTTTACTTTTACTTGAGTACATTTTTGTCTGTGTATTTGTACTTTTACTTAAGTACATATTTTGAGTACTTTCTCCACCACTGGTTAAAACGATAGTTTCCCTGCCAAAACAGGAGACTTGACAGGTGTGCCTTGCCCAGCTTTTGTGTTTATGTTAGCAATGGGATTTGACACCTTCGTTTGTCACACTCAGAAACTCATCTACCAGCCATGTACTGCCACGATGATTTCCCCCTCCCGTTTGTTGAGACCGGGGTGATATAAAATTTATTGTGCGGTTTGTCCGAAAGCTACACTTACACTGTAACCATCAACTAGTCAGCTGCCCGCCGTGTTCAGTCTATCTGCTCACCTGTATAAATACTCCTGCAGCGCTCTTCCCACTGTTCGCTTTGAACCAGCAGCTCCCGGAGGAGAAAGGCTGCGTTACTCAAGGCATCATGTCATTTTAATGATTCTTATTGGTCCCCCGAAAACAACGAAAACCCGGGCATTATCATGGCTCAATAACATCCCCACGGGCCGAACTTGAAAATTGGACATTATGATAACACTTAGCTTTTGTCAACAACTCAGGCGGAAGTGAGAGCTCCGCGCAACGCAAATGAAGTCCCAACTGGAACATAAATTAATGAAGCTTTGAGGTAGATTAATTTTCCTCGAGGAATTTTAATAATCAAGTTACTCAAATCATTCGAGGAATCATTTCAGCCCTAGTCTAAATTATACATATCCTTTGGGTAAGAATTGCTTAAGCTATTGATAGCTTTTTGAACGTTAGAGTAAAGAATTTCCTTTATCTCAATCAAATCAGAACACTTTATGGTTGGTTTTGAACCGTGTATATTGGAGCTGGTAGGAACTATAATGCCAAGTCTTTAATTGAAGAGAGGGGGAAAAAAATCATTAAACATTGTTACAAGCTGAGCAGGATCGGTTACGATTTTTTATTTGTAATTAGTATGTGCATTGGGATTCAGTAAACTGTTTGTTTCCAGATCATCATCCCTCCTGTTTCTGACAAAACATTTATGTCATATTTAGCTGTAGATTTGTACATCTCTTTATCTACTCCGTTCCTCAAACTTTTAAAAAGCAACCAATCTGTGGTTCTTTTGTTTTTAAGAAAAGATTTTAGGGCATAGTCTGTCTTTTTTTATTAACAGCCGAATGTCATCCAATACCCAAGGTAGCTGTATTTTTCTTCATCCCTTCATTTGAGTTTGAGTTTTAAGAAACTTATTCATAATATTACAAACACTTTGCAGCAATCATTTATCTGATTCTGGTTTGAAACGTCATCCCAATTAACCCTTGCTAATTCAGCCTCAAATGTGGGTACATCCTTTCTTGGAATTTGTATTATAATCTGTTTCTGTGTATTATAGCGACTGGCAAAACGATTTTGAGGTAATTTTCTTCCAATGAGAGTGATATTGTGGTTGGATAAGCCGCACACAAAACTATAGGATTTTATGATTCAACCAGGTTTATTTGAAAAAATTTTATCTATTAAGGTTTGACTGTTTTTGGTGATATGAGAGGAACCATTGATTAACTGGTGAAAATTTAATTTTGCTGTCAGTTCTCTAAGTGTTTTTCTTCAATTTATTGTCCATCCAGTTTATATTAAAATCTCCCAAAATGATTACTTCACTGTTGTATTTAAATCCTATACGGTAAAAACAATAGAAATTTGGCCTGTTAGAGATCCATAGTCTACTGGCTAACCGCAGTAATGTTTGTTAATAACGTAACTGGCTGGCATCAAAACAGAGCAAGTGGAAAGCAGCATGGAGGAGAGCACAAAGCAAGAGCTCATTAAAAAGGCAGGTGCAAAAATGTCAATTACCCAGACATGGTCCGAGTTTAAACTAGGACATTAACGCATGCAATTGATCTAAGATGTTTAACTTGTTTTTATTACATAATGCAGATTAATTATACTACCTATTTTGATCTCAAGCCCTTGCTCCCGCAGATGATTAACTAGTTCACAACAGTATGGTCTTGCAAACAGCAGTGAAAAATAAGTGGAGAGAGTCAGACTGGTGGCAAATTGTTACCCAAATTTCGTTTTAAAAATACAGTGATGGCAAAAAACAAGCTAGTATGTAGCCTGCTTATTGCAATGATGAATTACAGTATTACTCCACCAAAGCACGACCAGTTTAAAACTAATATTTCTAAATAATTTTTGAAACAAAAGAACTTATTTTAAACGGTTCTGAATAAAAAATTGGAAATGGAAAATTGAGATGTTTTTGTCTCAACTTAGACAAGTTGAGACGAAAAAATTTTCTTCAACATTTTTTTTTACATTTCCTGCAATAGAGATTAACCACGGTGCTAGAGTGTGATTAACCTGATCAAGCTGTTTCAATTGCTTGACAGCACTAATCAAGTCTAGCACCCTCAGAAGCACATTAACATTGAAACTTGCAGTCAATGTATTGATAGATTGTTTCATGTAACTCTCTAAGGCAGTTCTGCTGCAGAAGTTGTGCAGTCTTGCCATCTTCCACTGTGCAATGTACCAGGAGTTAGTCTCAAGCACTCACACAGTGTGACCCTTTGGGCATATAGCTTTTCAGGGTAATGTCTGGGAGTGTAGAAATCTGTCAATATTTTTCACTTGAACTGATTTGGTATTTCTGCTTTTCAGACTGCTTTGCTTTTATATCGAAAAGGTATGGTCCTTTCTCAGTAAGTTTCACACGACACAATTAGTGGCATACTACCTCCTCCCTCCAGTTTACATGTAAATAAGTATTGACTTCTGTGTAAATAACCTCCAGTGTAAACATGGTCATGGTTTAAAGCAGGGGTGTCCAAAGTCGGTCCTCGAGGGCCGGCATCCTGCATGTTTTAGTTTTCTCCCTGGTGGTAGTAACAACCTGTTCAGTATGTCAATGTTCTTCTTAGGCCTCTAATGAGCCATCATTTGAACCAGGTGTGGTTTAAAGGCTCAGAAAATCACATTAATAAAAAACACTACAATGTTTTCTAGATTTTTAGTTGTCCACTTAGGACTTGGCCCCTCTCACATTAGTTGTTATCTTTGGTTTTTGGAACAAACTAATCTGGACGTAGAGAAAAGTTCAATATCTTCCCATAGAGGAATCATCTCTCTGTTTTCATGGTGTTTTTTGTTGTTTTGTTTTGTTTGTTAGGCTGTCTCTAAGATAAGAATGTTGATGCAAAGAAGAAGAACAAAAAGATGTCTGTCATTGTGTCCATGAAAATTAAACTCGGAGAGAAAAACATGATCAGTTCAAGGTTTCAGAAAGAGATAGAAGGGTGAACCACTGACAACATGAAACTGTGAACCAGTTTGTATTTTCTCAGACTGGCTAAAAGTGAACATATACAACATTTTGTCTACTAGTAACAGCCAGGCAGTTTAGAACTAAGTTGGGACAACAGGATCAGCTACAGGACAATATAGATACTCCAAAAGCTGTCCAAATAAGATTTAATAGTGCACTTACTTTGTGGGCTGTGCAGACCAAGAGCTAGGGTTTCAGCAGCAGATAACCAAAATGTTGCTTTGTTGAAACATGCACCGGAGGTTGAACTTTGAACAGACTAGCGTTGATGGCAGCCACCCACGGTAAATCACAGCACAAGCAGCAAAGAGACAAAGGGCATAATCTCAATACACCTTGCAGTTTTATTCCATTGCTTTGTTCATGGCACCTGTGACCTGGTTTTTAGTCAAATTGGTTTATACTGCATTCAGACAGAATGCGATTTAAGTGTCAGGGGCATCTGGTTACAAACGCACTGCAGTGATAAAGGTTGGTTGAAAATAATCCGAAAAAAAAATACTTAAACATTGTCAATGTGGAACATGTACTAAAGAAATGAAGAAATGCTTTAGTCTTAGAGTGCGGAATAGAGTTTATTCTATTACCGAAACCCAAATGAAGTCTGGAAAATAAAAACATAAAACATAAAAGATGGATAAGCGTCTGCAGAAGAACTCGTGAATAGCTCAATACTACTGTGATCAACAGCATAACTACACCATGTTCACATGAAGGTTTTTGTCACAGTGTATGCTTAAGGTTAAATCAAAGATTAATGTACCAAGCCGGGTCCAAAACAATAAATATGTGATGTGTCTGCACAATTTCTTTGTAAAGTAGTAACTTTTCAGGCGTGTGGTACAAATATTCCAACATAGCCTGACAGACTATGACTATGGCGTTCCAGGCGAGAAGCGGGGGACACCCTGGACAGGTCGCCAGTCTGTCGCAGGGCAACACAGAGACAGACAGGACATCCATGACACACACACTCACACCTAGGGACAATTTGGAGAGGCCAATTAACGTGACAGTCATGTTTTTGGACTGTGGGAGGAAACCGCAGTACCCGGAGAAAACCCACGCATGCACAGGGAGAACATGCAAACTCCATGCAGAAAGACCTGGACTGGGAATTGAACCCAGAACCTTGTTGCAAGGCAACAGCTCTACCAACTGCACCACTGTGCAGCCCGTAAATTATTATCATCATCATCGTTAATAATAATAACAATAATAATACCGTATTTTCCGCACTATAAGGCACACCTAAAAACTTTCAATTTCCTCAACAGCCGACTGTGCGCCTTATAATTCGGTGTGCCTTATATATGGACCAATATTGAGCCACAACAGGTCTAGCAACTACAGTAAGAAGCCGCCGACTTCATTTTAGCCCGTAGAAGAAGAAGCGCGCGGTGCATGGTGGGACAGTTATCAGAACGCTGGTTTGTAATCTATTAATAAAGTTTGATTGACCTATCTACCTACCGACCATCTAGAATAGCAGTTCTCAACGTGGGCGGTACCGCCCCCCGGGGGGCGTTTAGAGGATGGCAGGGGGCGCTGGTGGAAATTTTTACAAAAGGGGGGTGCTGGGATTCCTTTGGGGGGCGTTTGGTCGAACGTAAACTTTACACCTTATATCCACAACAATACCAGATTAGACTTTGAGCAACTTGGTAAAACTGTATTGTGTAACATTAAAACATGCTTGGCTGCAACTGTATCGATGGCAGCTCTTCTTCTTCTTCTATTCAGTGTTTGTAGCTTGTAGCTCCGCTCCTGCTACTAGTAGCTTCACCGCATCAGTTCAGCGTCTCATCGGCTGATGATGTTGCTGTGATTCACTTTGTCTGGTATTTTTGTACATATGTTTTGGCAGTTCTGTGATCATGTCAAAGCAACAACTTATATTAAAAAGTGTTTTATTTACGTTTGAAAGCTGCCTGCTTCCATGGAAGGACAACAGAAAGTCGCTCTTATAAACATGTAATTACTAAAATCATGATACCCTCGCTGTGTATCCCTCTGAAAAATGAACCCATTCAAATAAAGAAATCCCTCCATGGTGATACCACGATAGAGAGCGTACATTTTAACAAAGGAGCTGTAAGTGGTTCAGTATGAAACAGGGGTGATAGAACAACACAGCACTTTTAAATTTCAATAATCAGAATACTGAAATTGTTTCTGTTGTTTTAAAAGCTTTATGTCAGTCTGNTTTGAAAGCGCATTGATCCAGCAGTTGTGTGAGCTGTATTGGGTGCAGTAGACTCGTACCACTCCCTACCATCCTGAAGGTAACGGCCAGTGCGAAAGATTTAATAGAACATTACATGATCTGGTGCGAATTCTACCTGTTGAGAAGAAGGGGCACTGGCTTCATTATTTGCCTCAAGTGCTGTATTCCTACAACATCACAGTCCATCAGTCCACGGGTGAGTCTCCTTACCTTTTGATGCAAACATCAAAAGGTAAGGAGACTCACCCGTGCCATAGTGAGCACAGTAACACTATGGCCAGTAAACCATTTACCAGTGGTTTTGGCACTGTGAGCAGGTGCCAGGTTGTGCTGAAAAATCAAATCTTCATCTCCATAAAGCTTTTCAGCAGATGGAAGCATGCAGTGCTCCAAAATCTCCTGGTAGCTACTGCATTGACCTGCCCTTGATAAAACACAGTGGACCAACACCAGCAGCTGACATGGCACCCCAGACCATCACTGACTGTGGGTACTTGACACTGGACTTCTGGCATTTTGGCATTTCCTTCTCCCCAGTCTTCCTCCAGGCTCTGATGTACCATTCTCCTGAAGGCAGCACAGAGCTGCACCACCAGAAACCGACAGAAACACTGAAAAGAAGAGCTATGATTAATGTAGTTACAGTTCTATCCATGATTTAATGCTGCAGAGCTCAGTCAGTTTGCAAATAGATCAAAGTTTAAAACTGGCTTGTTGTTCGTCTTTTATCTGTTCATTTTGTGGAATATTTAATAACTAGAAAATGGCAAAGAACAAGAATATTTTTTCCACTCTGATTGGCTGCTGTTAGGCCTACCGATTTTAACTTGAATGTTCATTAAATTTTTTTGTAGACACCTGTGAAAATAATTTCTATTCCCATGGCTTTTTTGTTCTCTGGGAAATTATTTTGATGATAAATACAGAAACAAGCATAAAAATCTAAACATCTACAATAGTGATAGTAATTGTGACGATCTGCGTTTTTGTGTATTTTTTTCTTGGTTTTTCTGTGTCCTTGTTCCCTGTGAGTCTCTGTGATGTCCTGTCCTCCCCGTTTGATCCCAGCTGTGTCTAGTTTTCCTGATTACCCTCCCTGTGTATTTAAACCCACCTGTTGTCTTTGTCTCTTGTCGGGTCCTCATCTACTGGCACACGTCTTACGTTTGCTGCTCTCCAGTAGAACTGCAACGTCCTGGTTAGTGTTTGCTCTCGTTTTCAGTCCTCTGTGTATCAGATAGCTACTGGTAATTAGCTGTGTGCTAAACTCTCTGCCGTGCCGCTTGTGTTGGACTGTGTTTGAGCTTTCATCATTAAATCCATCATCTTCATCGCTACCTGGGTCTCTGTGTTCATCCTCACCACCTCTCATTCATCTCATCATGACAGAAATATTAATAATAAAATAATAGTCAGTGTAAAGTAGCCTACAAATTATTTGGTGGGGGCGCTGAGGGACCTGGATAAAGGCTAAGGGGGCGCTGGCCCAAAAAAGGTTGAGAAACACTGATCTAGAATCAGGTCGTCTGCAGGTCATTTAGCACCACGTTCTCCACGAACATGCTGTGCGCGAACAGAGAAGGGTGACCATCATCCGGCCACACCCTGGCCCAGTTGCGGAAGGCTCTCCTCACCGACCGGAGTCGCACTGTTTTGTTGACATTCCCTTTATTGCAGCTCCATCTAGTTCAGTGTTTCTCAACCCTGGTCCTCACCGCCCCCCCTGCTCTGCATGTTTTAGATGTGCCTCTATTCCAGAACAGCTGATTCAAATGATTGCATGACCATCAAGTACTGCAGAAGCCTGTTAATCACCCAGAAATACAATTCAGGTGTGTAGCAGAAGGGAAAAACCTAAAACATGCAGGACAGGGGGGCAGTGAGGACCAGGGTTAAGAAACACTGATCTAGTGGATGCATAACGTAACTCCAGCCTCTACTGTAACGTCTATTCTATGCGCCTTATAATGCGGTGCGCCTTATATATGAAAAAAGTTTTAAAGTAGGCCATTCGTTGAAGGTGTGCCTTATAATCCGGTGCGCCTTATAGAGCGGAAAATATGGTAATAATAATAATAATAAAATAGATTACCAATATTCCCCAGCAATGCCAATTTTGAGCAGCAGAGCAACCTAATAATTCCAGTGCATCTTCATGTTATGGCACAACTTATGTCTGGGTGCTCTGAATCTAAAGCGAGAAAAGGTTTGGGACTGCTGACCACATTTATGTAATAAAAACAAAATGAAAAACACCATGGTTAAACTTTAATTGTGCCATGCTATTTAACAAACAAAAATTAATTTCAACTGCTACCAGATATTAATAATAATATTGGCTGATAAGACAAACATGCCTCATCAAATGTCCCAGGTAATGCAGAAAGTTTCAGTACCATGTTTTTTTTTGTCGGTGGTTTGCTCTACTTCTGCATGGGAGGAGCAGTCTTGCCTTGAAAGTCATGCCAAGTAGTGTGGGAATTATGTAAACCATTTCAGAAGAGAAGCATCTGCGAATCTTATTTTTTCTGTTTTATATACATAAATCAGACAAGATATCCTACTCTTCATATGATGAATAAACTCAGTGAAGACATGTCTTCATGTAGTATTTTGTTCTACCAGATGAGTATGGACTCCTTTATTTCAGCAACTCATTCAAACTTTCCAGACTTTAGGAAGTATTCAGTAGACAGCTTATAACAAACTCATACTGGGAAGAAAAAACACCCACAAGGCTCTATCAATGTCAGGGCGATCTGCTCTGACAAACAGCACATTTTTCTCTTGTCGCAGATAATTTCACTCTGAATTACGCTACAACTACAGTTTGGGATGGACAGATGTGGCCAGAGCTACTTTCCCTTCATTTTCTTGGTTAGCAGAGTGACAATCCCTTTGGGAAAAATGTAAGCAATGACAGAAAAAGGTTTGATGGTGAGGAGGTTTCTGGTGCACACTAAGTTTAATGGTCTTCACTTTTTCAACTAAAAGATCAACAAGTATTAATTTATGCTAAGACTGAGATGATTAAAGGAATACATTTGACAGTGGTTAAACACAAGTTTTCTATTTGA
Source organism: Poecilia formosa (assembly GCF_000485575.1). NCBI lineage: Eukaryota > Metazoa > Chordata > Actinopteri > Cyprinodontiformes > Poeciliidae > Poecilia > Poecilia formosa. Next base: position 34,927 of record NW_006800593.1, on the reverse strand, counting down.
ATTATATTTGCACACAAGTATTGTGGAGTCACAGTGATGTTCCTCCACAATGCCATTTTGATTGTCGTTTTCTGATGGATTTTAAGAAATATATTGCAATACATTGGGTAATTGAGAGGTATTTTTACATTTATTAATTTTTTTGTAATAAATGTATTTTTTCAGTTTTTCTTCATGTTCATGACAGTGCCCTGTCAAATAACCAATGCATATCAATTAAGGTATTCAGTTAAAGGGGATAAGTCTACATGGGCAACTGTGGAAATGTTACATCTATTTTTATGCATTTAACAGCATTTCAACTGTAAAGTAAGGTTGAAATTCACTGAAATAAATTGACCCAGTGTTCAAATCAATAAAACATGAGAACAATTCAGACTCAGGAGCCTCAATGAAGAAAAGGAAAAACAGCCTAAAAATATTCCCTCAATGGAAGAAAGAAGATGAAATGGCAGCAGTGATATCAATAGCTTTGTGTTTCTAACACCCATAGCTGAGACTTCTCTAATTTCAAATCTAAAAACTTTTTCAACATTTCAATTCGTGTAAAGTTCCAAAGAGCACACACTGCTATTACACTTCAACAAAACATTTGTCAGCAAGAGGAAATATCTAAAAACTTTACCATGAATGGAAGAAAACATTTTGTTAGGAGAGCACCTTACACTGGCTTCCACATTACAAGCATGTTTATCTTGTGAATAAAAGAAGCCTGGACCTTTCTCCCTTCAGCTGTCAGCCAGAACCACATACCAAAGCACAATGGTATAACCATTACCAGCCTCTATTCCTGCATTCTCTCAGACTCACAAAGCCAACAAGGAGTTGCAGGAAGAGAAGAGTTGAGCTGAACTGAAGAGGTGGATGGTTTACATGGGAGAAAAAGCTGTTGGACGGAGGTGCTTCTGGCTCCTGGGGATGCTTAGCAGTGAGAGGCACTAACAGAACGGACAGCCTAAATACAGTGTCAGGATATAGTCATTTTGCCTGTCACCTGGAACTGCTGTGGCTCCATCTACCTGCCACACACCTCGCTTCCATCCATTACCGGACTCTCCTCCAAAATTCTGGGCCACATTCTCTGGAAGTCAATTCCTGTCATCTGAGCCTTCTGAGCAGCTATACAATAACAGAAAATAGCTGCAGATTGAAGGATTGCTAAAGTCAGACAACTTTATCTGTTTAAATGTTCTCATCAGACACATCAGCAATAAAATTCACCAAGCAAATGATTAAAACTCTTATACAGAACTGTTAATGGCTGGTGTGAAAGTCTTATGGTATGATAATCTTAAGTAAAAATATTGCAGTTTTCACAGTATTCTAAAACTGAACACATTTAGAACAATAAGGCAGAATATGATCTAGAAAGGAAATAAGAATTTTACTGATTTCCAAAAATGTTTGTTTTTGCCATTTGTTGTACTTTCATTATTGACAACAAAGCCAATATTTTGGAATGGCTGTGGGAAAACCCAGTGTGTAAATGTGGGAGGTGCTGAAATTTTGTGTGTGAAAGAGATGTCCAACAAAGAGACAATTCTAACGAAACTATTGTGACAAGTTTTTGAAAGGAAATCCAGAACATCAGACCCAACTCAAGACATATCTACCATGTGTTGAGTCCCTTACAGAAAAAATAAACCATAGCTTCTTATCTATGTTTCTGGGTGGTAATCATATCTTTGTGACTTCAGTCAACTGTGTGCTGACAAAAGGTGCAGAAAAATTTTCTCCTGTGCTGAGCTTCGAGTTAATTCATTTTCTGGGGAAGACGTCTGTGTTTCACAGATTTTTTTCACCATGGCTGACAGGTGAATCAAGAGAATGAGTGGAGAGGAGAGCCAAGTAGACGCAGAGCCCACTGTACAGGAGCTGCAGTAGCCAAAATACTACAGAAACTGCTGTATATCCTTCTGCAGGCCTCAATTAAAGTCAGTGAGGCCTGCATTTTTAAAAATCATACAATAAAACATGGTGATGGCAGAGTGATAATCTGTGGTAGCTTTTGCTGCTTTAGGACCTGGAGGAGGCACTGTAGTTCATCCTGCATAAAATCATGAAGGAGAATGCCCAGCATACAGCTTGTGACCTTAAGCTTACATTAACTTTAGTTATGCAGCGAGGTAATAATCTAAAGAGCACAAGCAAGTCCACTTTTGAATGGAACAAAAAACAAATTGAAGCTTTTGGTCAGACATAGTCAAAGTTTTGACCTAAATCTGAGTGAGATGCTGCAATAACCTTAACACAGATGTTTCTCATTTTCACTGCGGTGAAGCAAGCTATTCTCACAAACTACATCAAAATGGTAAATGATGCTCTTTACTTTTTGGATAAAGTACAGAAAGAAGATATGGAATTATGAGCAAAAACCCCCCATAATAATCCGTGTATGGAATTTATGACTTTGTTGGCACCAGCTTTCTTCCAGAATTCTTTGAGACATGAACTTCAATACTGATCATCAATCAGGTTTCAGATCAGCAGCCTAACTCCAGATCAGCAGCCTAACTCCAGCATTATGATCATCTCTAGCTGCTGTGCAGAGCTCAGCAGCTAGAGATGAAAAGGATTCCTGTGAAGTCCATAAAACACATGCGGTGTGTAAAATTGTATTATTAAAAAAAATATGTTGGTTTTACAACAAATATGAGAAACCACAACAGCTGGTTTAACCTGGTGTACAGAAGCCAACGGGAGCCATCAGCCCAGAAATAAAAAGGTGCTATGAAACTTTACTTTCACCCCCTGAGAGAGGAAAAGTATCGTTAACACTGAGCTGAGCTACTGCTGACAGCAACTTTATCTTCTCTTTCAGGAGACTGAAAGACCTGTCTTTCTGGGTTTAACCTTCACTCTCGCCTATACAATTCAACTGAATTGAATTGGAATAAAGGAACTACTGCTTCAACTATGTCTTCTATTTTCTTTTACTTAGAAAGTACTCCTGGATCCGTTCTTGTGGGTGTGTTTTGTGTTTCTGCTCTATTGTCCCAGGCCCTCAATCAGTGAAGCAGATGGCTGTTAACATCAAGCTAGATTCTGCTGGAGGTTAACATTTTTTATTATCTTTAAGCCATAATCATCAAAATTATTACTTTATTTTTTTATTTGCTGAAAAAGAACATTGTGCATTAATTAATGTTTTGAACAGCACACATGTAAATGCACCCAATCACAGCCAAAACTTATTTCCATTGCTTGTCCCCCTGCCAGATGTCACAAAATTCACAAAATAAAAAAGACAAAGGAGGAAACCATCAATTTCCAAATTCTAGGGACTACAGCAGGCATATTTAAGAAATTTGTTGCCGGCTCTACCAACAAATCCTTAGTTTCGCTGAAATAGCTGCAACTCAAATCAAAGGCATCCTTGGACTTTAACATTTCAAAGTACTGAAAGCTACTGCATTTCTAGCACTCGTTCTGTGACAAGGTACCATCCTCTCCCCTCCCTTTGTAACCACTTTGGCGTTTGAAAAGGTTGAGTTTTCCAATGCTCCTTGGAGCTAAATTGTTGCAGGCCTTGTGGCAGTGGTTGGGTCAAAACATGTCAAAGAGGTTGTAGGTGAGGAATCAGACAAAGTGCAGCCTACAGACTTCTTTTGGTCAGTAACAGAAATGGAAACAGTGTTCCCTTGCCTGGACAGAGATCACCAAGGCCCCCCTCTGGAGCAAGGCATGAAGGTAGGGCAAACTGGCAAGCACCTATCTTGTTTAATTTGACAGCCAGCCAGTTTATTAAAATTTTGCCATACATCCTTTTCATTATCATGCATTTTTAATAATTTCCAAAAAAGTCTGTTTTTACCTTTCATTGTTCGTGAGTTATATTATTTCTGCTTATTGGAAATATTGTCGTTTCTGTGGTTGAGCCAGTCTTCAACAGCTGCATTAGTGTACCTCTGTCAGACATTGGCACCCTTTCTTAATTTACCCAAAGGCAGAAAGTCACACTTTTTCCAACATTCTCTATAGATATAAAGGTGCCATAATCTCCTTGACTGACCTTTCAAACAGATTAACTTGATTTGTCTGCTGAGGGCCTCACAAGCTTGTTCCAGTTATGCCCATTAGTACTGCAACTAAACTGCTGCATTTTTTGGGGAACAAATTCATAATGTGACTTGGGTTTTCCTAATTCAAAAAAGGAATTACAAAAATTTAACAGTTAATTTTCTTGAGGAAAAAAATGTCAAAAGATTTTATGTGGCAAGATTTTCTTTTGGCTCTACTAGTAAATAACAAATTGATTACAGTTTACAATTTATTATCCTGATATGATGTTATTCTAACTAACTCCATGGTTTGTGTAATAATTTTTTGATGTTAAAAGTCCCCAACTATTTTAAAATTGTCATACTCACGATAATTTCAGTCGCATGAAACTTTTCAGCTACATGCAACTGAGATCCAACTACATTTTGTCATACTATATGTCTTACTATATCTGTGGTGCTGAAGGACATTTTGGCTGGATAGAGTAGAATGATAGGGGTGAGGGAGATCAAGGAGTTAGGGTGGCCTTGACGAGTTTTCAGCACTAGCTGAAAGAATTCTTTTCAATGAGAATGACGGAGCACAGCGGAGAACGGAAAGGAATGTCCTCAAAGTCTGACTTTTTATTTCAGATTATTACAGGACTTCCCTCCATCCTCCCATCTGACACACAAGTAGACGCTCACATGTTCAACTCCCCCACACTTCAGTTTTTTGCAAGTGGAAAAGGAATCAGATATTTACAGCCACAGATAGATTATAATTACACTGTGAGCAGTTTCAAGGCTAAAAGGAAGGAGAAATGGGGGAAGGGAGTTACCTCCTCATTGGTTTCCAGTGAAAAGTCCAATATAAAAAATAAAAACAGAAGATGATAAATTCTGTAGATGTGATAATCTAATGTCTGTGCTTTGTATACATATTGAAAATATTTGCCTATTCAGCATAAGGACAGACCCTGGACAGAGTCTAGTTAATCAGTTCTGTTTGTTTTAAAGTACCAGTTCACAACTGCTATTATTTTAAAACACTCAACTGGTCTGTACTTGTACAGTGCTTTATCAAGTCCAGAAGACCCCAAAGTAGTAGTTTCCTGCAAGTAGTAGATGGAATGACTCTCCTATTGCTGATTCTTATGGAGAAGGAACAAGAAAAAGTAGCCTAAAGACACTTTTCCACTGGCACATCGCGCTCTGACCAGTTAATGTGGGTTCTACCCCACAGTGAGCTTTTTCTCATTAATGAGGGGCAGGACATGAGCAGCAGCAGCAGCAGCAGCTGTAGTCAGCTCCCTGCTAATGTTTGCAGTGACACAAAGGAGAACCTTGAGATTCTGGTTCTGATAGACTCAAACAGTTATTTCATTTTGTCTTATAAAAATGTATTGCTGACCCAAGCATAATGAAAAAGGCTCAGATCAGCTGATTATTTTGCTAAACATATACAGTAGTAACATTCTGACACTTATTTTTTTAAATGTGCAACCTTTTGGATTTAGGTAAAGCAGTCAAAATATGTAAATCAAGCCTGAACTTTATTGTTATTATTTTTAATCCAAATGAAAAATAAAATTCACATCACAAGTTAATATTATGTAGTTCTGGTGTTTCACACTGTCGGCACAAAACTGCAGCTTCATCAAAAAGCTGATCACAGCTGAAGTTTCTCTCTTCTTTATTACTATTCGTGTTTCAGTGAGATGAGTTTCTAGCAGCGCTGCTAATTTATGGTCATTCTGCTGCTAAACTTACTACACGTCTGCCTGGTGCTGCTCCTGATTAAACTCATAATTAAACTCCTCCTTACTGAGGAGCTCTCTAATAGAGGACAGCATGTCTGCAATCCGCAGCTAAACTAAACAAACATCAGTTTGGAGTTTCCAGTGACATAAAGCAAGAGCCATGAATGCCAGAATGCAGTCAGCAGTCAATCAAAAGGCTTTGGTGCCGTACCCTGCTCGGTGCTGCTAGTATTACCCCTGAAGTAGGTATGAAAATCTGAGAACAGCCGGGCAGAACCACACCAGATCTGCTAATGGAAAATGAATCTGGCTGCACCGGTTAGAGGCAGTTTAGTGAAAAATTGGCTTAAAGTGATCCAGAATTAGCTAAACATGCTGGCCTTAATATATTGTAATTTTCCTATTTTCCAAGAAAATACTGTTTGTGATAAGTCAAAATTCATAATTACTATACAAATGTATATCTTTTGTTACATTTTTCACTCATGGAGATCACCATTTTTTCACCAGATGGTTTGATGGTTTTGGTCAATTCTGTATTGAAATCTACAGAATAAACACAGGAAAGCTAACTTTACCGAAGTTGTTATTTATCATATTGTCTGGTGTAACTTTAGATAATGCCACGCTGTGTCACTGTTAGCTGTAATCAGTGGCAGATCACTATTGGGTGGCAAGAGGGGGGCAAGGATTTTTCAGGAGTTGCAGCATATGCCATTTTTCCTATATTGGTCAATCGTTTTATTTTAAATATGCTGTAGGAGCCGTAGTTATGACTGTTATAAATACATGTTCTACGAACAAAAGGAATTAATTCAGTTTTTGTCTGTTTATAAATTTGTCAATTTATAAATTGCAGCCGCTGCAATTTATAAATTGCAGCGGCTGCAAGGTGCCGCAATAAAAGTGAAATTAAGCTGACAAAACAGGTGAAGAACAAAATAACCACTTTTATTCTGCTTTTTCTCGCTCTGTGTGTCGTCTTTACTCTACATGGCAACCAACAGACAACAGCTCGACAAGCATGTAGAGCAGAGTTTACGTTCAAACCTATGAGAGGGAATCAATATCAAAAAACAGACATCTCCCACACCAAAAAGTACGTAAAAACACCAAAACAGAACATCTAGTCTGTTACATTATGCCGTCAGGCTTGATATCTATATTGTGATTAATAAGCTTTCGCCTGAACACAAAAGTGGTTTATTAGCTGATTTAAACACCTGCTCTACTGATGAGTTGTCATGTGGGTTGTCTCATTTCAGTGCTAATGGAACCAAAACATACCGAACTGCGCAGCACGCAGGTTATCAAAGCCAATAGTAGGCTGGCAACAGTTAGGCTAGCATAACCGATGTACTGCTCACGTTTTCAATATTTTCTTTAAATTAAAACTTTTTTCCTCACCTGTGAAATGTGAAACCCTTGAACATTGCTATCTATGGCTGTCATAGGGTTGAATTAACCGCTAAAAATTTTGTCCTTTTTTCAGATTCTTTGCGTGACTGTGGTATTTTCTTGACCACAGATATTCCTGATTCAATGGATAGCATGTGTGGCACACGATAAGTTAAGTAACATCCGATCCATATGCTGCTGCCTCGCACTCTGTCCTTGCAGCTTCTCTGGCACTTCCAGCTACTCCGGAGAAGGTGTCAGGTTACAATGTGTTGCATTCAATGTTGCTGGAAGAAAGAGATTCATGCTCTTAATATCCAATTTGCCATAACTATTTCTTGAATTCATGATCACCAGCTGGGAGGGGAGTGGGGGCAACAGCGGTGGCAAGACTCTCAGTTGGGTTGGCAACTGCCTCCCCTGCCACCCCAATAGATCCACTCCTGGCTGTAATATAAAAACACAAACAGTGAGATGAATCTGGATAATTTCTCACATGAAAAAAAGAAAACATACCAAACACTGGTGTGTCCTTTCACACTCCAGTGTGTGGAAGGACAGAGTGGTCCTTCCAGGACGACTGTGGAAGGAGTGGTCCTCCTAACCCTAACCCTCTCTCCCGAAGACTTTGAGTCATTTGTACGAGCAAAACTGATGAAGACTTTAACAACTGATTGTTATTTTAACAAGCTAAAAACAAATGGTGGTATTGTGCTGGGACAGACAGAGCTGGAAGTTCTTTGAAATGCTAATGGAACTATGCTGCTGCTAGTACATAAGATGAAACCACCGATCCAACCAGACCAAGACCAAACCTTAATCAGCTTTTAGTGGACCGGACACGGACTTACAGACACCGAGAGAAACATCAAAGACAAGCAAAACTAATGGAGCTATTACTACTGGAAATGCTAATGGAGTTATACTGCTGCTGTTACTGAATATGAAACCACTGATCTAACCGGACCAAGACAGGACCCTGAACAGCTGTTACCGGACTGGATCACACTGTACAACCAGAGGTATGTGTTATTCATTGTTTCATTTATGAAGCTGAAAATATTAGCAGCAGCAAAGCACCAACTCTGTCCTCTTCCTCCGTTTGTTATTCAGTACTTGAGTAGATTTTTACCAAACACTTTTCATACCTGCTTAGGTAAATGTAAATAAGTACATACTGAAAGTATACTACTGATTGGAGTACAATTTTAGGGTACTCTATTCAGACTACCAAGGCATTGTACACTATACTCAAGTCAGTGGTTGACTTGGTTCCAGGCTTGAAAATCAGACTGGGCACTTTAAATGTTCTCCCTGTGCATATGTGGCCTCTCTCAGGGTACTCCAGCTTCTTACCACAGTTTGAAAACATGACTGTTAGGTTAAATGGTCTCTCTAAACTGCTCTTAAATGCAACTCTGTGCATGAGCGCATGGTTTTCTGTCCTGAGCGTCCCTTGTTTAGTTTATTTTCAGAATTATTTTTTTGCATTTATCAGAAACTGATATTTGATCCAATTTTTCCCCCTTCTACTTTTGTCTAGAAGAGCCCCTGCCTTTGCTCTCCTAAATTTCTCAAATAGGAATAATTCAAATTACTTCGTGAGCTGATTTAATTTTAAAAATGTACACAGTGGAACTGAGATAATGAAAAATGATAGAAGCAAACAGTCATGATAATACAGAAAGTCTTCCTTTCTTCAATTCTAGGATTTTTTTGCTCCTCAACATAATACCCTGTTCTAAAAACATAAAGCCCTAAAGCAACAATAACACAGAACAGATTTTATGTCATTATTAAACAAAGCTGAAGCTAACGTTTTTGCACCGGTGCAAAAATTCTGTATACCCCAAGACCTCCTTAGTGTGAGCTCCTCTGCTAAAACAGTAGTTTCTGCAGCTTACAGTTGCTGCAGATGCCAGCTCCAGAAAACTGTAGCAATGTCCCAGTCAAAGTGCAGACCTCATTCTGACTGAAATGCAGAGAAAAATTCAACAGAGCTGTTATATAATGATATCAACCAGTCTTTCATTTCTCATTTACAGCTTGTACAAAACTCTACCACTCACTTTATCGCTCACTCCCATAAACATAAAAATATCACTTGTGTCCTTTCATCTCTGCACTGGTGCAGTTCAAACTGCTGCTGTTTGTTTTTAAAGATGAATGGCCTTTCACCATCCTATCAAGCTGAACTTTTGAAAACCCAGCAGGTCAATACCTGCTGGGGATGCCTCGCTCTACACTCAAAGAAATTAATGCATCAAATTGTTGAACTAAATATATGGAGCTATGCTCAAATTAATGAATGTATGAGTTGGAATTTCAAACATATTTACTTTAGTAAGTTTAACTAACAGTTTTTTGACTTGTTAAAGTAACAGAAACTGCTTTTCTTAATGCAACATAACAGGGCTGAGTGAATTCAACAACCTAAACTGTTCTTTGCAAAGTCTCGTATCATATCGCATTAAGAAGACATTGCGTATGCTCAGAAGCTCACGCTGAAGTTACTTTAGTGGCATGACTGTTTTTATGAAGATATTTTTTGGTGCAAAAGTATTTTTGGTTTATAACTGAGCCCAGGGGCGTATCTAGATGGGGGCCAAAAGGGTACCAAAGAAGTTATACTAAATAAATGTCTTGTTGATACTCAGTGGTGGATTTTTTTTAACTTTTACTATTTTACTTTAACAATGAATTAAAAATTATAGTGCTGCACTTTTAGCTGCTGTATAGGATCACACTTTCCATCCGCCAGGGATCTGCAACTTGTATCTCTGGAGATGCAAGTGGCTCTTTGGCTCAGTTATCATATTAAATGATGAAATATTGCTCTGTTTCTCATTGAGTAGTTGATGTTTACTAATAAATCTTTCTAATCTAACAACAAATATTTTTTCCAAAATTTTGGAAAATTGCGGAAGTAATGAAACAGGCCTGTAATTTGTGAAATTATGTCTATTCCCAGATTTATGTAGTGGGATGACTTGCAATTTTTATTTTTTGTGGAAATATTCCTGTTTGAATTGACAGGTTACAGATATACGTTAGCAGCTGAATAATTTCCACAATCACCTTCTTAATTATTATCATGTCAATACCATCATAATCAGTTGACCTTTTATTTTCACATTTATTTACTATATTTATTATCTCATTTTCCTCCACTGCTGTGAGAAACATGGAATTTGGATTTCTACTAATTTGTCATTTAGTATTTTGTGTCCAGTGGGCCGTGGGATTTCTTCACCCAATTTAGGGCCCACACTTACAAAATATTTATTAAAATAATGAACTTCCATGCTATTTGCTATTTATCTCCAATATTTGTAAAGAAAGACTAATATGCCTGGAGTTTTTTCTAATAACACTGTTTAAAATATTCCAGATACCTTTAATATTATTTTTTATTTCTATCCAACTGTTTACTATAATAATCTTGTTTTGCTATTCTTAAAATAGCATTTAACTTGTTCTTATATTTCTTGTATTTATTTTCTGCCTCAATTGATCTATGCCTTATGAAGTCTCTATATAACTTATTCTTTTTTTTTTTTACAGGCATTTTGCAGTCCCTTTGTGATCCATGGAGTTTCTGAATATTTATTTTTAACACTAAACTTTATATTGGGACAGATTTTATCATATAATGATTTAAAAATATTCAGAAAATTATCATATGTTTTATCCATGTCATTTTCTTTCGATACTGACTGCCAGTTTTGTTTAGATAATTCATCTTTAAATGCATTTATAGATTCTTCCGTCCTAAATCTTTTAATAATTGGATTATTTTTAGTCATGGAAGCTTAAAAGCGTAAATTCAAGCTAGGAAGACTCCAATCAACTTGTCGGCCGCTTCCATTACCACGCCCACGCTTCAATCAACAAGCACCGGCGCGCAGCCACTCCAGCCAATCACCTCGCAAGAGTTCCTTCAAAAGCACCAACAAAGCCGGGCTCTTCAGCTTTTCAGCCGAGCTTCGACCCACCTCCTCCCTATCTCCACCTTCATCCAGACGAGCACCTCCGTGTTCCCTCCTTCCTAGGCTTTTCTCCACCACCAGTGTCCGGGCCCGGGGGAGAAAACTACCCTGAGCTCCGGCCCGAGCTTATCATCAAATCGCTTGATGCTCAGCATGAACGTCTTCAGCCGGGCCCGAGCGCTAAAAAAAAAATGCAGTCTAATAAATCTTTCTAACCGTTTTTTTCTGTGTGAGTTTCTCCAGATTGAATTAACTTTCATGTGGCAGATATCACAAACAACAAAAACAGGTAAATGATCACTGATGTCCTGAACTAACAATCCACTTATTGTGTTATCTATTAAATTTGTAAATATGTTATCTATTAATGTAGCTCTATTAGCTGGGATTCTGTTAGATCTTGTAATTTGAGGGAAAGGCTCATACTATATATAGTACTAATAAACTATTCAGTCAATTTGTGATTGACATTCAGCAGATCAATATTAAAGTCCCCACAGATAAAATAGTTCTTTGAAGTTATAGTTGTATAGGGTTTCTCAAACCATTCTGTGAAGAGGTTCATATTAGAGCCAGGAGTCCTATATATGCAGCTAACAATTACATTTTTATTTTTTTCCATATATATTTCAACTGTTAAACACTCAAAATTATCTTTCACCACATTAGTCATGTTTTCAGTTAGATTATATCTAAGACTGCTATCCACATATACAGCTACTCCTCCACCAGTCTTCCCTTCTCTGTCAATATAACTAAATTCATAACCATCTAATTCAAACTCTGCTCCCTTCTTAGAATTAAGCCAGGTTTCAGAGATAGTGATAACACAAAGGTTGGTTAAATTGGCTTAGACAGTCCTTGATGTTGTTAAAGTTCGCATATAAGCTTCTACTGTTGAAATGTATTATGGAGAACTTACTGTTGGCATTAACTGTTGTATTGCTGAATAGAGTAATAGCAACAGTTATTCACAATATTATAGAAGAAGTTGTTTTCTGGATTCCAAACCTTTTCCTTGTCTTGACTCTTATATTCAGTGTAGTCAAAAGTTTTCAATTCCAGGTAATCAGCATTAGTTAGAGGTGTTAATGTTGTGTCCATAGCTGATGGGGACAACATATTGTTTAACTGAGACATGGTGATTAAGTGTCATGTGCAATCATCTGGGTTCCCAGACATTGGTTATAGCATTCAGTTGTACTTATCCAGTTCAGCGATGTCCCGAACAACCAGAATCTTTGCCTCCTCCGGAGCTCCATTAAGTTTGACGAAGACCTTACAATCTGTTGTCCATGTTGATTAGATCTTTCCTTGTTTTCTCAGAAACCGAGCCTTCCTGGCAATATCAGCATTCTTCTTGGTCAAGTGCTCATTTATAAATACGTGGGATCCTTTCAACAATCTGCCTTGTTTCAACAAAGCAAACTTGTATTTCCTCTTTATGAATCTCATGATGATGGCAGGTTTATCTTCTTTTCCCCTTCTCGGAAGCGGGTGCCATGCTTCCACAGTGTCACAGTCACAGACCACCTGTATATAGAAACAGGTGGCTGTAATAAGCCACCTGTTTCTCTGTGGAGTCAAGCACTTCAACTGATGGTTCACCAACAGTACTAGGTGCAGCCACTGTGTTGGCATATGAACAGGGCTTAACTCTAAGTCCAGTGATGATCACATCATTTATCTTACTGAATTGCTCCAAATCGGCCACTTGGTTCTCCAATACAGCGATCCGTTTATCCTTTTCCTTATTAAGAAGTCTCAACGACTTCACTTCTTTTACCAAGTCCAAAATGTTGTTTTGATGCAGTCGTATAGCTGTCACTTCCTCAGAAAGAAAATCCAGGGATTTCTTAATGTCATCAAGATCCTCTGATGCTTGAGTCTTTCTAGATCTCATTCTCTTACAATTTCATTTTTTAAGTCTTCAATGCAATTCCTCAGCCACTGCTTACGAGTTAGCTTCTAGTAGGCTAGCTTCGGTTAGCCGCTAGCCCCACGGCCACCTTTCCTTTGTCGCCACGGATGGTCTCAACGAACTTTCTGTGTCGTGTGGTTGACACGGAAAGTGATCCAGGAAATTATCAGTGTTTGCTGAAGCGTTGTTAACCTACTTTGACAGGATCCGAAAGCCTTTAGCAGCAGCAACAGCAGGAGCAATAGCAGCAGCGTAGCAGCGTGGTCCCAGCATGGTTGTTTCAGTAGCCAGGTTGACTTGAATTATGAAAACAAATTTGCTTTTTTGGAAAACATCAGTTTCAAAAAATCTCACATTTTTCAATAAAAGGTTTTTACGCTGTATCAAAATTTGTGTTTTTCGAAAAAACTGCGATGCAAACAGACATCACACGAGTCATGCCGGTTATATTTTATAGCTTTTTACTATTTCTGTTTTATTGTGTGTATTTATTTGTGTTAATTTATGTTATTCGGTCATTGTAAAAGCCAAAGTGATTTACAAATAAGAATTGATAATGTGACTGTGGAGAGAGTGACTGAAGTCCGGTTTTTGGGAGTATTGGAAACCTCACATAAAATATGTCCAATCTAAAATAGTAAGAAGTATTGCAGTTCTTTTTAAGGCTAGAAAACATCTACAGTCCTCTGCCCTATATATTCTGTACTGTTCACTTATCTTACCATATCTAAGTTATTGCGTGGAAGTTTGGGGTAATACTTACACAGCTTCACTTCAACCATTATGCACGCTACAGAAAAGAGCCATTTGTTTAGTTCATAAAGCTGATTTTTATTGTCATACCCACAATTTATTTATAGATTCTTATTTACTGAAAGTCACTGATTTGGTAGAGTTTCAAACTGCACAGTTTATGTATAAAGTCAGAAACAAAATATTACCAGAAAATATTCAAAAACATGTTCAGATCATTTTTTAGGTTTGCAATGAAGTTTTTGTCCATTAATTTAAAACTCCTAAAGAAAATTTGATTGTCTTACAAAAGAGAACCTAAACTACATCTGGCTTCACAGGTAACTCCATTTATTTTCTACAGCGGTGAGCACCAGATACGGAAAAGTTGGTGTTTTATCCAGATTCCGTCAGAATTTGGCTCTTAGTACCAAAATGTTTCCAGCTTCAGCTCTGCCTTCTTGGTCTCCCACCTACACACATGCTTTTCATCCAACTGCCTGTCTCAGTGCTACTAAGAGGTACAAACAAAACTTTTATTTGAATTTCATGTTGATTTTGTACCCTGAATTTAAACATAACACTAACAACTCATGTTTTGGCTCAGTTTTCTGCTTCATTTGAAGTGCATGTCTGCATGGCTTTCAAGTTTGAGAAATAAAGATTCCAATTTATAATAGGGCCTGCAGCATTCAATGGGTGAGCATGCAGCAACAGCATAGCGGACTTACAGAAACAAAGCCAACAACGTTAAAATAGTCATTACTGAGCATTACACTGAGAAATTAATATGCTTGAAAAATTTTTTTTTAAATAATTTGAATAACTAATGTTTAGTACCATTCAAAAATCAGTTTTGTGTTGATAGAAAGTTTAACAAATATTTAATTTGTTTAAAATACAATTTATGTGTAAAATTAGACATGTAAATTGACTGAATTTATATTGCCTTTTTCTAAACACTTGACACTAGAATCACATTGACATTGTCACACTCACAAACACATACATTCCTACACTGACACGGTTTAGATTTCCGATCCATTATAATGATGTTTAATATTATATAAAAATATTCACCTAATTTCATAAAGACAATTTTAAAGAAATACACAGAAAAAAATTACAATGTTCCATTAAATGAAATCTTTACACACCTGCATGGTATACATGCATTCTTCACCCAGCCTGGTTTCTGGTCTTAAAAAGTGCCAATATAAAGTACTAACAGAAAGATGACAGTAAAAACATTTAAGCAGCACTGTTTACAGTGGGCAAACTTTGTATGGCATGTGATTGCATCCTCTATCAGAGAAGATACTCCAACTAATTAACCAGCAGACATCAGCTCCTTAGACTCCTAGAGTTTCCCTAGAAAGACTAGAAAGGAAAAACAAAAAGTTTTTTGGTTGCTTTGAACACCAGGCTGCTCCCACTGTTCCTGCCTCCCTTCACTCCTCCACTTCGGCTCACAGATCCTCCCCACATTAGTGTTAAAGAATAGACCTGCATAAATGGTTGCACTTTTACTAAAAAACACTTTTTTGCTAACAGTGTTTTTAAAGTCACTGCATCCTGTAAAACCTTTGACTGTTCACATGTTATTAAAATAACCTTTAATCTATTATAATTAAATATATTTAGTCAAAAGAAAAAAAAAACAGTTCTTTTGGTCAAAAATAGACAAAAAGCCAAGGGAGAAGGTAATAAAACGTTGATTCTTATTTCAATAAGATTTTATTTTCATTTCTGTCCATCTTATAAAACTTTTTTTTCATTCACATTTCATTTATTTCTGTATCTACTAGAAAACATGCCAAATTTAGTCACAGTTGATGAAGTCTGAGCTCCAGTATATTTTTTCCAAACAATTTATTTCCGTTGTCCTATTGTGAGAAGCTTAGACCTACAATTTTAAATCAACTTATTTTATATACTCCAGTTTAGATCTAAACGCAGTAAATTCTATTAGTTATTATTAGTCTTAGTTATGATCTGAGTAAACTTGCCATCTGTTTAGACCAGCCTGGAACCTGTTCGCAGCGGAGCTCCTCTCAGACTCCTGGTGCGGCTCACGGGCTGCAGGAGGAGCACCTGTCGGAGTGAACTCCACTCTCTGAGCCTGACATGGCGGGAAGGCAGGGAGTCACTGACCTGTCACTCAGTTGATGCGCTGCTCACACCAAACCAGCTGCTTCTGCTTCCTCTGGACTTGGAAACGGTCTTTCTGCGCCTTCAAAGCTGCAGCGCCAATGAGCCCAAAAAGACGGAAACACGGGACTGAAGTACAACTAAAGTTTCAGGCAGACGCAACGCCTCTTCCTAATATTTTTGTCCTCTGAGAACTTTATGCCTGCCAGTATGTTTTCGGCCATCTCTCCTCCCCCCCAAACCTCTGCCGAATTCAGCACTCAAAGAGCAAACATGAAGCTTTGGCCCATTTCGAAACGTCAGCAGCCACGCCCCCCTCTTGCGCACAGAGGAGGAAGCCTCGGCAGCATCCCCCACACTGTTACTGCTCTTCCCTCACCTGCCGCTACAAGACCATAATGCTAGTGTAGAGAGAAAGAAAGAAAGAACATGACTTGGACGTGTCTGAAGCGCACCAACTCTAACGTCCATTAAGCTGTTTAAGACTGTTTAAGACACGTTGTTTCAAGGGCGTAGATCCCATCTCATTATTGGGGGGGGCCATAAACAGGGAAATTTCTTAAGACCAATTTTGGGGAGGGTCGGCAAAGTTACAGTGAAATGTAACGTAAAATGTGGTTTAAAAAGTACCAAAAATAACTAGTAATGCACATCAAACGTGTTTTTCTCAGTAAGCAACCTATTGAGAAATAAAACTGAAACTCAAATTTTGCTTCTATACGAGTTTTGTTCATTCTCACTGATCTAATCTCTGCTACACCTTTACAAAATTTTAAGATTCTAAATAAAAAAGCTTTAATTAATAACTGCTCTTAATAAAATTCCTCATAAACATTGATTTATTGAAATGGTTCCCAATACAAGTTATGGACTATTTAAATTACAACTTAAGTTGCTTTATTTTTAAACCTTTTTTAGTTTTGCCATGTCCTGGGTGACAGAGAACCAACAGGTAGATAGAAATGAATATCTGGGGGGTATTATAACTTAAACTTAACATTTAAAGCACCAGGGTTTATATAGAAAAATATTCAGATTTTATTTTGTGATTTTAAAGGCTCTACATTGAAGATGGGCAGCTGTCTGCTTTTTCTATCTGTTCTCTCTTCTGCTCTCAGCTCCCACACTCTGAGCTGGGTCCACTTGTTCAACCCTTCCCCCCGTTTCAAGCTCTTCTAATTAACTAAAAGTTAAAGAGCTAAATATGAATGAGATGTTTGCTACCTTTGACAAAAAAGCTTAAGTCTATGAAAGCAGTGTAGCAGTTTTGTTAGGAGCTTATCATGATTCAGCCAAGGTAAAAAACATAACGAACTGCAATCTGATCTTTATTGATAATGTGTTTCTTCTTATTGATCAGTGAAAGTAAATAAAACGTGTTACATGTCTTTTAAGTATTTACTTACTGGAGGGGTTTATGTTTGTGCTGCAGACCCACAGCTAACAACTAGCTTCTCACTTCAGCAGCTCTGACACGAGCCTGTGCCGTTCAGCGCTGCTGTTGCTCCTCGTATTTAAATGCAAACGTTTCTTCAATTATGTTTTTGGGGGGGACAATTCTAGACTTTTCCAAGATTGGGGGGGTCTGGACCCCTCCCCCACCCGACCCCCGGGATTTACGCCTATGTGTTGTTTAAGATTCCAGTCTTAAACAAGATGGAAGTCAGTGAAATGACTGTTTAACTTCAACCTCAATTGACATTTTCATTGGGATGCTATGCGATAGGCCAATTCACATAGCATCAAACTAAATTTCATTCCATGACATGGAATGAAATTTAGTTTGATGTGCTTTTCAAACAAAAAAGTGTGGCATGGGTATTTGTTCAACATCCTTAACTCTGATACCCCTAAATAAAATCCAGGTAGGGAGTTCAGAAGCCACAAAAGAGCTGTTAAGGTAAAAACTCTGAGAAGAGCAGCGAGAGGGACCAGAACATATGAAGGCCACCACATGAGGAAGCAAGAAATCCTTTGCAGAGAGGAGGAGCTGGTAGCCAAACCCCAAGAGACCAAAGGGTTAGGCTGATGCTGGGAAAGACAGTAGCAGAGAGGCTGCTGCTGATGATAAAGGCTGTCCTTTAAAGGACAGCCTTTATCAAGGTGATAAAGGCGATAAAGAGAAAGTTGCAGAAGTTACATGCTGCTTCGTCTGAGGTGCCATCAGGTATGCGCCTGGGTCAAGTGTGATTTTATAGATTTTATAAATTTATAAATTTTATAGAACAATGGAAAGCAAACACATTAAGAATAAACACCTCTTGGAATCACACCCAGAATTTATTAACAAAATACTCCAACTTTACAGTAAAAATTGTTACAGTTTTTCTCAGTCGCTTTGATGCATTTCTCAAAACAGAACTGAAATTCTAAAAAATCTTCAAATCAATTTGTCAGTTGTGCACATAGAAAAAGCAGTTTCCAATTCCTTGGACCAAGCTGCAATTGATTTTCTACATCATGCTAGTAATATGTACAATTAATTCTCTGCTTTTTCCTACATTTTCAATTGCTTTTGTCATGTTGGTCAAAATGTATATGGGTTTCTGTGGAATAGTCCTGACCTTCTGCAACATTTAATTTCATTGTATAGGATTATAGCTATATAATTTCATTAGAAGTTTTTTCTAAATTTGTCCTGAATTGGTCATGATGATCCACAACAGGATTCTGATGGAGTTCCTCTCACATTGCTCTTCATTCTTTAACCCCACTGAAGATATTTTTTCAGCACACAAATGGAAAGTATAGAAAGACTGCACTGTAACTCCTACAAACTTAATGTCAGTTTTCATTAAGGAGATTGTTTTATGTTCCCATTTCTACTGTTTTTTTGCTTGTCCAGTCTTTTCCTTTTAGTATCACAATGGCACAGTCTGTCAAAAAAATACAGTAAAATCATAAATGTGAATTTTGTTCAGTCCCTTGCCATTGATCTTCCACAATTACAATTTGATTTGGAATTCTTGTCATCAAAACTTTAGCCATAAAGTTGTACACCACTCAGGATATCCCTCCAGAGTACACCACTACATTGACAACATTTTGCAATTGCTTTTGACTGTCTTATCTGAACACGATTAATCAGGATCTTGTCATTCTGAGGCACTGATGTGTTCATGGATAAACATATTTACTTTTGAGATATGAACTACTGATTTTGAGAAAGAAACTGAATTGTGCAGATAATCCATTGTGTTTTCCTGTTTGAGAAAAGCACTTACTGTTTCGCAAAGGTCAAAAATTATTTGAGAAATGCACCAAAGCGACTGAGTAAAAACTGTAATATCCATTCCCCAACTTATGCAACTTCTTTTTGTCACCTCTTGGGGCACCATATAGTGGACTTTGTTCTGTGAAATCAGAATCATTACAAAGTTTAAAATAAATTGCACTGGTTCTGTATAGTGTATATTTAGCATTGGCACTGCAATATGCAGGATTCATCCTGCATATTGCAAAAAAGAAAAGTAAGAGGAAATGAGATCCAGCTTGTGACCTGGATAACTAAGAATCTACACTGACACAGGGGAGCTTTGTGATGATATGAATGTAGATTTGATAATATATTCAACCTTAATCTATCCAGACACACCTGAAATATTTAAGGTCACTCCGTCTCATTTCAACTGGCTTTTCCTAAACTCATTTTATGGAACTTTCTCCTTTTTTGTGTATGCAACAATTCTGCTTCTGACCCCCACTCAACATGCAGCTGAGGGGTTTAGTGAATAGATTTTATACCTGAAATCAGTTTTAAATAGCTTTGAAAGGGCCAAAAGGGTAACTCAGTGTCATTTGGTTCTTTTGCTAAAAGTTTGCTCACTAACACAACTTTTTGTCTCAACTCTTTTACTCTGGAGAGTCAAATCAATTTATCTGCTTTTTCTGAAAAAAAAAATTGTGTCAAAAGCTTGATAATAGAGCCTTTACTTTTAGCCTTGTTCATAAATTATGAAGTTGTTCTTATTGTGACTACTGTACTGTGATAAATTAAAGACAGAGCTATATCACTCCAAATTTATGTATTTTATTGCTTTATCGCTATTTCTCCTTGGAGAAACAAATCAGGTGGGCCGTTCCAGTGGTCGGCACAAGGCTGAACTCTCTACCAACAGTGGCAGAGAGGAGAACACTGGAGAAAATTATGGACACCAGACATGTTCTGCAGTCGCGCCTGCAGCTGTACGGCTGTACACACTGTATGTACCTTGAGATTTTCCTTTAAGTATAAAAAAAAGAAAAATGTGATTGGATTTTCTTTATTTTTTAAAGTATTGCATGGAGTTTTTTGGAGACACACCAGGAACAATAAAGAGAATGCTACAACTGTTGGCTGAACACAGGGAGAAATGGACTGAAACATGTGTGAACATAAACAATGTGAAGATTCAGCTGACTGAGCAGCCGTCAGTAGCTCACACTGGAATGTGGACATTGATAATTCTTTAGTTGTTATGTGAAACAGGTATTTTGAAGGTGTTTAGCAAAGAAATATTTTTGTGGTGTCTTGATGCCTTAAGACAATTATTATTTGAAATCACAATTTTTGAAGTTGATGGTTATATATACAAATGCCCTGGTACCATCCATTTTAAAACTGAAATTTACAGCAGAGAATAATTATTCCTAATAATAAAGCTGAAGCAATGGTAAACAAATTTATTGAATAACATCTATTAGTCAGGACAGGGAGAGCACACTACTGCTCTTTCAACAATGGAAGTAGAGGGGTGCTTCAGCATCAGGAAATGTGTAAGTTATTGAGTGGCAGAGGCGACTAGCCTGTGTGGCAAATGCTTTCATTTGTCTAAATGAAACATGTTCATTTTAGACAAATGCACATGCTTTGCAAAATACTTTTCCTTAACACCTATTTCTTTGGACTTAGTTATCACACTGAATAAAACACTTAACAGAACTCCACCAACTTCTGCAAGTGTGTGGGAAACCAATCTGTTCCACAGTTTAACCTGGCAGCATACCTTCAAGAAAATACACAGGGCAAATCCGACCCACATCTACTGGTGCCCTCCTGTTTGATACTGAGAATTGCAAATTAACCTACAAAATCAACACTCCAAAATCATCAGGTAATGATTTATGATCCACAACAGGATTCTGATGTGGATCATAAATCCACATACCTAAGTAAGTAACATACTTACTTAGGTAAGTAATGTACTTACCTAAGTAAGTACATTACTTAGATAATGTACTTACCTAAGTACCTAAGTACATTTACTTAGGTAAGTACATTTACCTAAGTAAATGTACTTACATTTACTTAGGTAAGTACATTTACTTACCTAAGTAAATGTACTTTACTTAGGTAAGTACATTTTACCTAGGTAAAATGTACTTAGGTAAAAGTACAAATACACAGACAAAAATGTACTCTAATAAAAGTAAAAGTACCACATTAACATTTGTACTTGAGTAAAAGTACTGGCTTTTAAAAATACTTAAGTATTAAAACTAAAAGTACTTGCTGAATCCATTACCTAATCGCAAATACAATATCATTAAGAGTAGCTGTCGTATTTAATTTTAATACATCAGAAATGTGCCATTTTATGAACAATGCCACAGATAAAGCATGTTTTTATTGTGTTTACTCTCTGTATGTGATTCTATGCGTCATAATTTCAGGGATGGAAACATCTTGTCTCCTGTCCTAACATAACACGAACTTCACTTTTTTGCCACTAGTGGCATTTATTTTTGAAAGAAATCCAACAGAAAGGGGCTGGAAAGAAAGTGGGTGGGGGAAGACATGCAACCAAGGAGCCACAAAGTAATATTGTAGTCAAGACCACCTAACCCGAGACCAAGTCAAGACCAAGACCAGTGCCCCGTGCTACATGACACAATAAAATTAAGTCAAAATTGCTTCTCAAATTGATCTGGAAGATCAACATTCCCATAAAACACCTATATATTAAATACTTGGAGCTTAAATAAATTTAACCAGTATCAATTCAAACTTCTTCTTCATTCTATCTCTGTGCCAAATCCAAGGAGGTCTCCTGCAATCCCTAAAAAGATAATACCCTGGGCGGTTACCCTAGTAATAGTACTAGGGTTTCCACCTTTCAGAAAAATCAAATACGGGACGCCCACCACGGCGTGTCGCCCTACTCTCATGGGGTGGGACGTCTGCCACATTATTTTATGGTGGTGTTTTTTGTTTTTAAAAAGTTATCCATAGAGCAATCGTTCATACATAGAGTACCCCAAAACTGTACTCCAATCAGAGTATCATACCTTAAAAGACATTTAATTAAGCAAGTGTAAAAAGTATTTGGTAAACTACTCAAGTACTGAGTAACTGATTATAACCCCTAATTTAATATTCAAAATGTGTCCTCAGGCAGCCAAAAGTATAAAAGTTATGTGAACATTCTGGTATTTTAAATAATATTGCCAGAATAATTTATACAAAAAATGAGTTAGGTTTGGAGGCTGGTTCTATAACAAATTCACCACGAGGGCCAAGGTAGTGTTTTTGAAACAAACAAACCAAACAAAAACACATAGCAATATTTCATCATTTGATATATTAAGTGAGCCAAAGAGCCACATCTGTCTCCAGAGATTCAGTTTGCAGATCCCTGTCAGATGGAAAGTGTGATTCTATACAGCAGCTAAAAGTGCAGCACTAGAATATTTAATTAATTGTTAAAGTAAAATTGTGAAGGTTAAAACAAATCCACCACTGATTTGTTATTTATTTAGTAGAATTTCTTTGGTACCCTGTTGGCCCCCATCTAGAACTGCCCCTGGGCTGCAGGTCTGTGTCTGATGCATTAATAATACATTAAATTACCACTGAACACTGAATTCATAAAATATATCAACATTTCAAAATAAAGCATACAGAAAGCATTAAAACTTTTAAAGAAGGAAATGTTTATGTATTTACTGTTAATCTATTTATGATTTGTTCTTTAAATGACCATTAGTATTATTTTGGGTGCTATTATACATCAAATAAGCAAATAATCAAACCAATATAGTCGACTAAAAGTACAATAAAACTTAATCATAGCAAAATGTTCTGCACCACATCGGCCTCAGGGATGAGGGATGAAGAGATGCTGATTTCTGGTTCTTCAGGCTCTAACGGGTCTGTAGTTCCTCTCCTGATCCATTCTGTCTGGACACATTTTTTTTTAAATTGTCTTTATTCATTGTCACTAACATTATTCAGCCTGGAATTTGAATCTTCCCACTCACATATGGTTTTGCTTCTAAGGACCGGTCAAAGACGTTTTAAAAAGATGCGGGTTGATAGCTGCGTAGTGTCCGTCTCTAGGCAACCGTGACAACAGCGTCGGTCCGTAGCGTTCTGGGGTCCTTTAGCTCCCTCCACCACAGACATGAATACCTAGATGCCTCCTGGAGCGGGTCGACCCATTGCTGCGATACGTATCAGCGTCCACCATATTGAATGTGGAATATGTGCCAGTAAGCTAATACAAGTAAAAGAGCCGAACTTTATAAAGTGCCGTTCTACAAAGTATTTTAAGTTAATACCCGTCATTGACACATTTTCTCACACACACTAATATGTTTAGTAATCTAAGAAATGACTAAAGACAGAGTTTCTAACTTTTGATGCGATTATTTAATTGTTTTGGGGCATTTCTGAATAAAGAGCACAATGTTTTTATTTGATAGAAATTATTCTGATAATTTTTATATTGCCATTGATGAACAGACACACTTTTACAATGTTTAATTAAAGAATATATTTACATGATTCCATAATTTAATGTACATTTAACATTTCAAGACAAGAAACAAATAATTTTCTTGTATTTATTTTTGTATACATTGNCCAAACAAAAACACATAGCAATATTTCATCATTTGATATATTAAGTGAGCCAAAGAGCCACATCTGTCTCCAGAGATTCAGTTTGCAGATCCCTGGCAGATGGAAAGTGTGATCCTATACACCAGCTAAAAGTGCAGTACTAGAATATTTAATTCATTGTTAAAGTAAAATTGTGAAGGTTAAAACAAATCCACCACTGAGTATTAATACAAGACATTTATTTAGTAGAATTTCTTTGTTACCCTGTTGGCCCCCATCTAGAACTGCCCCTGGGCTGCAGGTCTGTGTCTGATGCATTAATAATAGATTAAATGACCACTGAACACTGAATTCATAAAATATATCAAAATTTCAAAATAAAGCATACAGAAAGCATTAAACCTTTTAAAGAAGGAAATGTTTATGTATTTACTGTTAATCTATTTATGATTTGTTCTTTAAATGACCATTAGTATTATTTTGGCTGCTATTATACATTAAATAAGCAAATAATCAAACCAATATAGTCGACTAAAAGCACAATAAAACTTAATCATAGCAAAATGTTCTGCACCACATCGGCCTCAGGGATGAGGGATTCAGAGATGCTGATTTCTGGTTCTTCAGGCTCTAACGCAGGGGTCCCCAAACTACGGCCCGCGTCATTTGGTCCGGCCCCCTGAACAATGCCGGATCCGGCTCGCCTCCTCATACCAGAGAGCATTCAGTGTTTTTTTTCATATATTGTATTTTCCGGTTTATATGTGGATTTTTCTTCAACCACCAGGGGGGCTCTTGAGCAGATGTGAAACTAACTTTCCCTCAATGGAATATATACTAGTCAGTCCCAGTCACCGTTTCAATCACGGTTTTTTCCATTTGCATTCTGGGTATAAATCTATCTAAAAGCGCAAACGTGTCGTCGCGACCCCCGCCCACCCCGTCGACTAACAATTTTCTAAGCTTTCTTTCTCCAAAATCTAAGACCGGCCCCCGACCAGAGAAAGGAACAGCTATGTGGCCCTCGCAGGAAAAAGTTTGGGAACCCCTGCTCTAACGGGTCTGTAGTTCCTCTCCTGATCCATTCTGTCTGGACTCACACTGCGCCACGATGGACACATTTTTTTAAAAATTGTCTTTATTCATTGTCACTAACATTATTCAGCCTGGAATTTGAATCTTCCCACTCACATATATATCTTTAAGAGAGGTTTTGCTTCTAAGGACCGGTCAAAGACGTTTTAAAAAGACGCGGGTTGATAGCACCTCACCCCTGGCTGCGTAGTGTCCGTCTCTAGGCAACCGTGACAACAGCGTCGGTCCGTAGCATTCTGGGGTCCTTTAGCTCCCACCACCACAGACATGAATACCTAGATGCCTCATAGAGCGGGCCGGCCCGTTGCTGCGATACGTATCAGCGTCCGCCATATTGAATGTGGAATATGTGCCAGTAAGCTAATACAAGTAAAAGAACCGAACTTTATAAAGTGCCGTTCTACAAAGTATTTTAAGTTAATACCTGTCATTGACACATTTTCTCACACACACTAATATTACCAAACATATGTTTGGTAATCTAAGAAATGACTAAAGACAGTTTCTAACTTTCGATGCGATTATTTAATTGTTTTGGGGCATTTCTGAATAAAGAGCATAATGTTTTTATTTGATAGAAATTATTCTGATAATTTTTATATTGACATTGATGAACAGACACACTTTTACAATGTTTAATTAAAGCCAAGGATAAAAGAGAAATTATCCAAAAGTGTAATACAAAATACATATACGTTTCCTTCGCATTCAGAAAAAGACATTTTCAGCATGTTGGGCTCGGACTCGTAGCATCTTTATAGCTAAATACCAACATGGTGAAGCTGAGCTGGAAACAGAGACTGAAGAACATCAGCTCCAGCTCTGATCCTGACTGACCTTTCCTCACAAAATCTTCTGTTTTTTTTATGAACTTATCCTCTAACAGTGGTTTCTCATCAGGCAAGTGGCCAATTGTCAATAGAGCCATGAAAACTGCCCACCAATGTTTGGCTCTGCACACTGGTGGGTTCTAGTTTTCCATTTGCTTAGGAGGAATAGCTTGTTTGGGCTCAGTGTCAACAGTAGCAGTACAATTTCTGGCAATATGCCCACTTTTTTCGCATCTGAAACAAATTGGTTTTCCATCAGCAGTGCGTCTAGGACGAAAATTGCGAGGGGGAGGTAGAGCTTGAGGGGTCAAAGCCTTCATGACCAGTTCTAATTGGGCCTGCTGAGCTTTTAACAAAGTCAACAATTCCCCATATTCAGAAGTGCGAGAGACCGAGCTTTCACAGGAGGCAAACTTTTCATTGAGAATTAGATTGTTAGATTTGTGTTTAGATGACTGATTTTCATATTGTGCCATCCACCTGGTGGCCTCCCCTTTAACATCACGAATGGTCCGTTCCGGATTAACATGAATCAAATCCCTTAGCCTCATTCTAAGAGCCTGTTCTCTCACACCATCTCAGAACTGGTCACGTAGATCTTTAGAGGAGTTTGAGGCTGCTTGTGCATCGTTTTTTATTATCTGTTCCATCAGGTCCATAAGAGCATGAGAATAATCGATCAATGATTCTCCTTCAAATTCTTTACGGTTAAAGAATCTACGCTGTAGTGAAATTCTTGAATGCATACAACCATAAACATCTCTAAGAACATCAAAAATACATTTCACATTCTCCTTTTGAGCTGCTGGTAAGAATTTAATTTCAGTCCGGGCAGCACTCTCTAGATGTTCATAAATTATCTGTGTTTCCTCTTGTTTGCACATAGTCTCATCAATTTGATCCATTTGTCCAAAGTCAGCGACTCTGCACTATCCAGTTTTCCAGAAA
>NW_006800593.1:3010-8288 GCF_000485575.1 Poecilia formosa | reverse complement strand
TACTTAGGTAAGTAATGTACTTACCTAAGTAAGTACATTACTTAGATAATGTACTTACCTAAGTACCTAAGTACATTTACTTAGGTAAGTACATTTACCTAAGTAAATGTACTTACATTTACTTAGGTAAGTACATTTACCTAAGTAAATGTACTTACATTTACTTAGGTAAGTACATTTACTTACCTAAGTAAATGTACTTTACTTAGGTAAGTACATTTTACCTAGGTAAAATGTACTTAGGTAAAAGTACAAATACACAGACAAAAATGTACTCTAATAAAAGTAAAAGTACCACATTAACATTTGTACTTGAGTAAAAGTACTGGCTTTTAAAAATACTTAAGTATTAAAACTAAAAGTACTTGCTGAATCCATTACCTAATCGCAAATACAATATCATTAAGAGTAGCTGTCGTATTTAATTTTAATACATCAGAAATGTGCCATTTTATGAACAATGCCACAGATAAAGCATGTTTTTATTGTGTTTACTCTCTGTATGTGATTCTATGCGTCATAATTTCAGGGATGGAAACATCTTGTCTCCTGTCCTAACATAACACGAACTTCACTTTTTTGCCACTAGTGGCATTTATTTTTGAAAGAAATCCAACAGAAAGGGGCTGGAAAGAAAGTGGGTGGGGGAAGACATGCAACCAAGGAGCCACAAAGTAATATTGTAGTCAAGACCACCTAACCCGAGACCAAGTCAAGACCAAGACCAGTGCCCCGTGCTACATGACACAATAAAATTAAGTCAAAATTGCTTCTCAAATTGATCTGGAAGATCAACATTCCCATAAAACACCTATATATTAAATACTTGGAGCTTAAATAAATTTAACCAGTATCAATTCAAACTTCTTCTTCATTCTATCTCTGTGCCAAATCCAAGGAGGTCTCCTGCAATCCCTAAAAAGATAATACCCTGGGCGGTTACCCTAGTAATAGTACTAGGGTTTCCACCTTTCAGAAAAATCAAATACGGGACGCCCACCACGGCGTGTCGCCCTACTCTCATGGGGTGGGACGTCTGCCACATTATTTTATGGTGGTGTTTTTTGTTTTTAAAAAGTTATCCATAGAGCAATCGTTCATACATAGAGTACCCCAAAACTGTACTCCAATCAGAGTATCATACCTTAAAAGACATTTAATTAAGCAAGTGTAAAAAGTATTTGGTAAACTACTCAAGTACTGAGTAACTGATTATAACCCCTAATTTAATATTCAAAATGTGTCCTCAGGCAGCCAAAAGTATAAAAGTTATGTGAACATTCTGGTATTTTAAATAATATTGCCAGAATAATTTATACAAAAAATGAGTTAGGTTTGGAGGCTGGTTCTATAACAAATTCACCACGAGGGCCAAGGTAGTGTTTTTGAAACAAACAAACCAAACAAAAACACATAGCAATATTTCATCATTTGATATATTAAGTGAGCCAAAGAGCCACATCTGTCTCCAGAGATTCAGTTTGCAGATCCCTGGCAGATGGAAAGTGTGATCCTATACACCAGCTAAAAGTGCAGTACTAGAATATTTAATTCATTGTTAAAGTAAAATTGTGAAGGTTAAAACAAATCCACCACTGAGTATTAATACAAGACATTTATTTAGTAGAATTTCTTTGTTACCCTGTTGGCCCCCATCTAGAACTGCCCCTGGGCTGCAGGTCTGTGTCTGATGCATTAATAATAGATTAAATGACCACTGAACACTGAATTCATAAAATATATCAAAATTTCAAAATAAAGCATACAGAAAGCATTAAACCTTTTAAAGAAGGAAATGTTTATGTATTTACTGTTAATCTATTTATGATTTGTTCTTTAAATGACCATTAGTATTATTTTGGCTGCTATTATACATTAAATAAGCAAATAATCAAACCAATATAGTCGACTAAAAGCACAATAAAACTTAATCATAGCAAAATGTTCTGCACCACATCGGCCTCAGGGATGAGGGATTCAGAGATGCTGATTTCTGGTTCTTCAGGCTCTAACGCAGGGGTCCCCAAACTACGGCCCGCGTCATTTGGTCCGGCCCCCTGAACAATGCCGGATCCGGCCCGCCTGCTCATACCAGAGAGCATTCAGTGTTTTTTTTCATATATTGTATTTTCCGGTTTATATGTGGATTTTTCTTCAACCACCAGGGGGGCTCTTGAGCAGATGTGAAACTGACTTTCCCTCAATGGAATATATACTAGTCAGTCCCAGTCACCGTTTCAATCACGGTTTTTTCCATTTGCATTCTGGGTATAAATCTATCTAAAAGCGCAAACGTGTCGTCGCGACCCCCGCCCACCCCGTCGACTAACAATTTTCTAAGCTTTCTTTCTCCAAAATCTAAGACCGGCCCCCGACCAGAGAAAGGAACAGCTATGTGGCCCTCGCAGGAAAAAGTTTGGGAACCCCTGCTCTAACGGGTCTGTAGTTCCTCTCCTGATCCATTCTGTCTGGACTCACACTGCGCCACGATGGACACATTTTTTTAAAAATTGTCTTTATTCATTGTCACTAACATTATTCAGCCTGGAATTTGAATCTTCCCACTCACATATATATCTTTAAGAGAGGTTTTGCTTCTAAGGACCGGTCAAAGACGTTTTAAAAAGACGCGGGTTGATAGCACCTCACCCCTGGCTGCGTAGTGTCCGTCTCTAGGCAACCGTGACAACAGCGTCGGTCCGTAGCATTCTGGGGTCCTTTAGCTCCCACCACCACAGACATGAATACCTAGATGCCTCATAGAGCGGGCCGGCCCGTTGCTGCGATACGTATCAGCGTCCGCCATATTGAATGTGGAATATGTGCCAGTAAGCTAATACAAGTAAAAGAACCGAACTTTATAAAGTGCCGTTCTACAAAGTATTTTAAGTTAATACCTGTCATTGACACATTTTCTCACACACACTAATATTACCAAACATATGTTTGGTAATCTAAGAAATGACTAAAGACAGTTTCTAACTTTCGATGCGATTATTTAATTGTTTTGGGGCATTTCTGAATAAAGAGCATAATGTTTTTATTTGATAGAAATTATTCTGATAATTTTTATATTGACATTGATGAACAGACACACTTTTACAATGTTTAATTAAAGCCAAGGATAAAAGAGAAATTATCCAAAAGTGTAATACAAAATACATATACGTTTCCTTCGCATTCAGAAAAAGACATTTTCAGCATGTTGGGCTCGGACTCGTAGCATCTTTATAGCTAAATAAAGCTGAAGCTGGTGAAGCTGAGCTGGAAACAGAGACTGAAGAACATCAGCTCCAGCTCTGATCCTGACTGACCTTTCCTCACAAAATCTTCTGTTTTTTTTTTTTTTTATGAACTTATCCTCTAACAGTGGTTTCTCATCAGGCAAGTGGCCAATTGTCAATAGAGCCATGAAAACTGCCCACCAATGTTTGGCTCTGCACACTGGTGGGTTCTAGTTTTCCA
This sequence comes from Poecilia formosa, assembly GCF_000485575.1. Classification (NCBI taxonomy): domain Eukaryota; kingdom Metazoa; phylum Chordata; class Actinopteri; order Cyprinodontiformes; family Poeciliidae; genus Poecilia; species Poecilia formosa. Next base: position 4,823 of record NW_006800593.1, on the reverse strand, counting down.
TTTGCTTAGGGAGGAATAGCTTGCTTGGGCTCAGTGTCAACAGTAGCAGTACAATTTCTGGCAATATGCCCACTTTGTTCGCATCTGAAACAAATTGGTTTTCCATCAGCAGTTCGTCTAGGATGAAAATTACGAATTCTAGGAGTTTGAGAGGTCAAAGCCTTCATGACCAGTTCTAATTGCGCCTGCTGAGCTTTCACAGGAGGCAAACTTTTCATTGAGAATTGGATTGTTAGATTTGTGTTTAGATGACTGATTTTCATATTGTGCCATCCACCTGGTGGCCTCCCCTCTAACATCACGAATGGTCCGTTCTGGATTAACATGAATCAAATCCCTTAGCCTTATTCTAAGAGCCTCTTCTCTCACACCATCACAGAACTGGTCACGCAGATCTTTAGAGGAGTTTGAGGCTGCTTGTCCATCGTTTTTTGTTATCTGTTCCATCAGGACCATAAGAGCATGAGAATAATTGATCAATGATCCTCCTTCAAATTGTTTACGGTTAAAGAATCTACGCTGTAGTGAAATTCTTGAATGCATACAACCATAAACATCTCTAAGAACATCAAAAATACATTTCACATTCTCCTTTTGAGCTGCTGGTAAGAATTTAATTTCAGTCCGGGCAGCGCCCTCTAGATGTTCATAGATAATCTGCGCCCGTTCTTTTTCTGTGTTTCCTCTTGTTTGCACATAGTCTCATCAATTCGATCCATTTGTCCAAAGTCAGCGACTCTGCACTATCCAGTTTCCCAGAAAATGGTGGCAGTTTCTTATCCTGCTGCACATAAATAACAGGGTTGTGCCTTACAGGTTCTGTAGCTCCTGAAGACGTTGACGGCAGTGTTGTAGTACTCGAGAGCGGTCTTGGTCTCGAGACTATTTTTTGATGGTCTCGGTCTCGTCTCGGACTCGACCGCATTTAGTCTCGTCTTGTCTCGGTCTCGGACGCTGAGGACTCGGCATTTTATTTCAAGACCAGTTGAGACCGCAACTGTTAAAATATCACTAAACATACAGTATACTATCTAGTTTATTTGTTAACATCTTTGTTTTCAGTGGATGCAAAACGCACTGATTAAAATCCAACCAATAACGTGACTTGCCAATTGCGTGTTTCTGTTTCTCCCCCCTACCCCTACCTTTCACTCACACGCGGCGCTCTGAGAAATGCGCAGTTGTTTTCTCTCAGCGGCAGCTGATGTCAGTCTAATCGTCAGTAATAGAATAGCGCTGCATAAATCATAAGAAATCTGATGGCCACAGCTAACTCAGAAGCGCTTTGCTTTCACAGACGTTGGGAACAATGTCTTACTTTTTTCGTCACTTAGAAAAGTAGCTCAAAGAAAGGTAAGCTCTGTTGACGTGATGTTAGCAAAGCTAGCTGTATAGAGACACCTAAGCATTTCTGATGGAAAAAAAAAGTCACTCACTGCGCTGAATTATTGTGCGGAAATGTTGACTGACTTGTCGCATATATGGGACAACGCTGTGTCCAAAAGTCTGAATATATTGATGCGACATTCAGGAACAGTACGATTCATCTGCACGGCTCTTTACTTATTAGATAGGACTGGAGTGTCACTGAGAGTCGTTCTATTAGATTACCATACGCTGTCAGAATAGCATACATGCAGTGAGTACCATGCCTGCGCATTAAGAAGTCCGACAGTCAGAGGAGTTGTCAGTTCACCATACACAACAAGTTATGACGAAAATAAGTCATTAAATTGTTTTCCATGATAACTTTATAGATATACATGCATTGTCTTTTCAAATTGTATTTAAAGCAGGGTCTGGCTGCAGCTGG
>NW_006800593.1:0-2173 GCF_000485575.1 Poecilia formosa | reverse complement strand
GTCTCGACTTCCCTCGGTCTTGGTCTTGACTTGGTCTCGGACCCTAAAAGTCTTGGTCTTGTCTCGGTCTCGATACATTCTGGTCTTGGTCTTGTCTTGGTCTTGGGTTAGGTGGTCTTGACCACAACACTGGTTGACGGTCTTTCCGAGTCCGCTGCTGCTAACGCCGCCAGCTGGCGTTCCAAATCCTTTATTCGCTGCGACATGGCCTGCTTTTTGCGCTCATCCCTGGCTTCAGCGCCACTCGATGCGTCCATGTTGATGCCTTTTGTCACCAGTGAAAACTTCACCCCGCTGCCCCTTGCTGTCCTTTATAACTTAAATCATACAAAAGAGAAAAAAAAGTCACTTCCCGTAATTGTTTGCCAATAATGCTAAATGTAACAGCCTCAATTAGCCGAAATGCAATAAACAGCCAGCATAAAATTAACAATACAGAGTGTGTATTTGCGGAAAAAAAAACCCAAACAAAAATGAATGAAAAACAAGGAAAAAAGAAAATCAAACTCTAAAAGAATAGCAGGGTGCAGCGACAACTGCAAAAAAACAAAGATTAAATGCTTATTAAATCTTTGCAATAAAAATACAATTCAATCCAGTTAAAAAATATACAAAGCCTACCTGCAGTGTCGAACAACCACACGCCCAGGTGATGCTACCGTCAGATCATCAATAATGACAGTGTGGCCCTATAAAAACACCACGTCAACACTGACTTAATACGATCAGCTTAAAAGAATTTTGTCCTTACCTCAAAAACAGACAAACCTCATTACAAACAGTGGAACGCGTGGGCCACACACACCTGGTCAAACACACAGAGGAGATTGACAATTGGCAGTGCCTGCCAGCTTCCCTTTTATGGGAGCTCAAAGTGTGGAGAGAGCGACACCTACTGGTTCCACCTGTTACATTAGGACAGAAGCGAATTTCTGGCTGCAAAGTCAAGTAATTCTGATCTTTTACCCTTACCTGTGAAAGGTAATGCCAATGAATCCAGTTTGTTTCGTAAAACGGTTGAAACACACAGCACAGGAGGAGCTCCGATCGCTCTGCTTCCACATAGAAGACGGCGGACTCTGTTACGTACGACTCAGCGCTCCATGAGGCGTCTACGTATATGTCTATGCCCACCACGAGAATTTAGTTGACCTTAATATTTCCTGTGTTTAATTTTGGTCATTATTGTTACACTTAGTGTTGATATGTGTGTGATAGGCGTGTCTATCGGACATTTATAGAAATACGGAACAAATCGCGTCCCGTATCGGTTCAATACGGGCCGGGTGGCAACCCTACCTATTGCTCATGTCAGAAACCACAACTGTCTGCACTATTAAACATAGCAATTAAGACAATGCATTAATGGTAAACAATGCTCAATTATGAACTGACCAAGGCGCAACAAGCAAGAAACCAAGCAGAAAGAGCTGGCGTAAATCCCAGGCGTAAATCGCTGAGGTGAGGAGCTAGCTGTTAGCTGTAACTCTGTATCACTAATTAAAAACCCTTTCAGTAAGTAAATACTTACAGCAAAAGACATGTGATCATTTTATTTACTTTCACTGCTCAGTGGCAAGAAACACATTAACAGTAAAAATCAGACTGCAGTTTATTTCATTACTTTGGCTGAATCATGATTAGGGCTGAAACAATTCCTCGAGAGATACGGTACTTCAATCGTTAAAATTCCTCAAAGAAAGTTTAAGAACAAAACTTCAAAGCTTTAAGTTATATTTTGTTATTTAATGCACTGTGTTCCGGCCGGGTTGTTACTTGCGTTGCTCTGCGCTCTCACTTCCGCCTGAGTTGTTGACGAAAGCTAAGTGTTTGCAGCATAACGTCCAGTTTTCAAGCTTGGCCTGGAAGGATTTATTAATTCGTGATAATGCCCGGATTTTTGTCTTTTTTCGGGGGACCAATAAGCTCCTTATAAAGACTGACTGCTGCCTGGTGGCGGTTCAGAGCGAACGGCGGGACGAGCTCTGGAGGTGTATTTATACAGGTGAGCGGATGTTAACACTGCGGGCGGCTGCATTAGATGATTAGCGCAAGTGTAGCTTTACGAACGGACCGGAAAATTGATTTCATATCATCCCGGTCGCAGCCAATGGGTGGTGTGACTTTCTGTGTTTTACGGTGGCCCTGAGGTGCAAAACACTACAACATTAAC
>NW_006800592.1:215285-219963 GCF_000485575.1 Poecilia formosa | reverse complement strand
CTTTCTTCTTCTTCTTTTACAGCTAAACACTCCTGTTTTGGGTCCTGGAGCCACCACAATGACTTATCCCGCATCCAAGATGGCTGCTAGGCGCTACCAGAGGGCAATGCAGCAGTTTAGCAACGCTCTGCAGGATGCAGGTCTTGGTTTGTGGCCCAGGAAACTCATGTAGAAAAAACCATGTAGAAAAAATAAAAATCTTCTCATGTTCTGAGATGCCTGACATGGACACACAAACAAGTATTGTGCTATAATCTGCAAAGAGTTAGAAAATAGATTAAGTCAAAGGAAAAAGCTTGACTTGCCTTCAGTGGATGTTACTTTAGTGAGGATTAAGATTTCCAACTTTGTTTTAACAAACTGAACAATGTCTCTGGAAGTCACTCCTGACCTGTTGTCTTGATGAAAATGACGAGTCATGGTATTATACAGCTTGTCCTGTGTGAAAAGTCTTAGATAAATAGGTTGTGTCTATCAGTCCATTAAATGTTGTTTTGGATGTTTTAAGTGTTAATATTTTTATTTTGATCCTTAAAGTCCCTCAGTCTTAAACTGAATCTGAGTCCTCAGCTGTTTGTCTGTGTGCCACCCAGGAGGGCAACATAGTAGAGATCGTGTGGAAACCTCTTTCTTCGCTGGCGGAGGAAGGTCGTTTCTGGAACTGCAGGACCTTTGGATATTAAAACTATGCAGACGACTATATAGCACTGATCGATCAAAGGAATATACCTTGATCATGGTTTGCTCAGAATTCTGCAGAAGGAACCTTATAACTACAGGTTCTCCAAGGCTGCTGTTGAAACCACACTGAGGGAGAAACTTAACAGCTGATGGTTCCAGAACTGAGAAACGCAGCTTCACTGAGTCTGACCACCTGCCAGGCAGCACCGCTGATACCAATTTGATTACAGACAGTGTGGTAGCACAAGCTTGCCTGTCCTTGGGTACAAACAGGGCACAGAGCCTGTGCTATCAACAGTGTATTGATAGCATAGACCAGGGGTCCTCAAACTTTTTCCTGTGAGGGCCACATAACTTTTCCTTTCTCTGGTGGGGGCCCAGAGTCAGTTTGTAACAGAAAAAGTGTGACGATTGCAGGAGTGCCTAAATGTAAAAAAATATTGTTTTCCAGAAAGAAGAAGCAAATAACCCTCTCTGGGTTCTTCACAGAACAAAAGTCAGAAAATAAATAATAACACTATTAAAGAAATAAAAAATAACCAAATAATCCTCTCTGGGTTCTTCACAGTAAAAAATCCAGGAAATAACACTATTTATGAAATAAATACCGTATTTTCCGGACTATAAGCTGCATGCCCACATATTTAAAAAAAAAACAGTAAACATACACATGTAAGCCGCAGATATCTCTGCCGCTCTAGGTTTTCCATCCGAGGGTGGCGGACACCGAAAATTTGAGTCATAACAGATCAATTGAATATCACATTTATTACGGTTGACAAAGAAAAAGTTACCAGGTTTAGATTTAACTGAACTGATTACAGTAGTTTCCTAACAATAACTGCAACAGTAAAAGTGCTGATCCTTCGTGTCTGCTACTAGCATGTGCTAAATGAAAATGGGCGCTTTCCTTCTTCTTTTTCTCCTTCTTCTCTTTCTTCTTCTTCTTTAGATTTATTGTTGCACTACTGCCATCTACTGGATCCTAATATCTAACCTCAAATTCTCATAATGATCCCAGTATTATTTAAAACATGAAAAATCTTCTTTTTCCCCTCAATGCTATTTAACTGATCAACAACATTCTCAAATTTCAATTCCCAATTAAAGTTTAATTCCGTATTAATGGGCGCTTTCTTCTTTTATTTCCAGTTTTGACTTCCAATGATTCACTTCCTGCTAAAGAGCCCCCTGGTGGATGAAGAAAAATCCAGATATAAGCTGTATGGAAAAAAGGAAAAAAGCAGCGGTTTATAGTCCGGAAAATACGGTATATGAAAAAAAAAAAATCTAAAAGCTCTCTGGTATTGTTCAGGGGGCCGCACCAAATGTGGAGGTAGGGCGGATCCGACCCGCAGGCCGTAGTTTGGGGACCACTGGCATAGACTATCGATACACTGTTGTATTGATAGCCTATGCATTGATAGCCTATGCAGTAATCAATACAATAGTATTGATTGCTGTATTGATAGGCTTCATGATACCCATGAAGGGTAATTTTTAAATATGTGACATGCGCTTTGTGGTGAGAATGGACATGGTTGAACACAGGTTGTGATGAGAAGTGATAGTTTTAATGATGAAAACAAAGAGTGAACAGAAATCCAGGCAGCACAGGTGAGCAGTGAGGCTAGGAACTTAGGCACTGGTAGCACTTGAACAAGTCAGCGATGAACAATGATACGACAGTAGGCACACGAGAAGGATCCGACAGGGAGCAGGGGGCACAGGTGAGTTTAAATACACAGAGAGAACACAAAACACAGCTGGGAACAATCAAGGACAAGACACACAGACACAGGGACTAAAGAAACCAAAAAGCAACACAGAAACCTAAATCCTCACATTTATTGAATCTAAGATACAGGTAGCTCTAGATGCTAGATATTTTAAGGTTCCCACATTCCAAAAGATAGCTTTTTATCAATGCATAGTCCACCGCAGCAGGTGATTGACATTCATAAACAGCTAATATTGTTACTTATTAGCTGTTACTTATTAAAAAATTTACAGGAGATTCATTAAAAAGCAAAACACTAGATTATTTTTGGTAAGTTTAAGAGTCCATTTTGTGACTCTTAAACATGCTCCTGATTCACCATTTTGCTACTCCAAATTATTAAATTATCAATGTGGGAACTGATAAATAGATTAAGAATCAAGAATGGCTTAATCAGTCAAAAATTGATAAGACATTACTTCTTTGAAGTAATGTTTTGTCATTTGCATTGTAAAGTGTTTATTTCATCAGTGTGTCACTGATAAAATCTTTCAATGCAATCCTTGGTTTTTGAAAATACATGTTCATACTCGACTGTGATTTTACTATAGATCAGTTTAACAGTTATGGTTTTGTTGTGTGAAGAATTCACAGAATATTAACAGTTATGGTTTTGTTGTGTGAAGAATTCACAGAATATTAACAGTTATGGTATTGTTGTGTGAAGAATTCACAGAATATTTTTGGTGTACTGAATCCTCCTGGCTGGCTCGCCACTTTGTGTAACTTAAGTTGTACTTCACATACAGATGGACGAGTAAGTTTGGATTTCAGACCAATGTTGTAGTTGCCACTAGGCTAATGTTGCATATTTAAAAGGATACTAATGAACAAATTATTGTGCACTTTTATAACAGAATGTGTCCATGCTATCTGATACAACAGATAGCATGTTGTCTTTTACTTAAGATTTGATATGGTGCAGTTTAGGTTATTGATATAGTTTGTTCATTTTCCCCTCTGTGCACCACCCAGGTCTGTTTACCAGTTTTGGGATCTGACCAAAACCCCTCAGTGTAATTACCTTGAGAAATAATTAGATTTGGGTGGTGTGCTGTGGTGGCGCAGGGGTTAAGCACAACCCACATATGGAGGCCCTAGTTCTCAACATGGCTGTCGCAGGGTTGATTCCCAAGCTGGCGACTTTTGCTGTATGTCTTCCCCTTCTCTCATTTTCCACTTTCCTGTCAATTAACTATCAAATAAAGGCCACTAGAGCCAATAAAACCTTTGAAAAATTTATTAGATTTGGTATAAAACAAGCTTTTAATGCCAAAAAAATGATCAAATGTTACAAGTCATGCAAGTCATACAAATGGAACAGATACAGAGGGACATGGACCTTACCACAGGGTCCGCGTTTCATTGGCTAATGCCCATTTGACGTCACTGCACAGCTACCACGTGCTTGACCATCTCACAAACAAAAGCTAAAGTAGTATACACATGCTAATGTAGATTGTGGACTAGCAGACCACAATCTACACAATCAAAGATTTTGTGACAGAACTCAAATAAGAATGGTTCTCCACTGTCAGTGGGGCATCTGTACAGGCTATGTCAGGTATCCTGATCGTATTTGTGGAAATAAAATTCACAGATTTCCAAAATCTGATACGGAATGCCTAGCTTGGATCAAAGCTTGTGCACGACCGCATTTGCAGCTCAACTGTCATAAGATCAATAAAAACAAAGGAGTGTGTGCTGGTGTAAGTATTATTACTTTGCTTTCTTTGTGCTTAGTGAATGGGGATATTTTGAGCGGCCCTGCGACAGACTGGCGACCTGTCCAGGGTGTACCCCGCCTCTCGCCCGGAATGTTAGCTAGATAGGCACCAGCACCTATATAAAATATAAATATATTAAATATTGTAAGGTCTTAAGGAGGCCTATAATGTGTGAACAATGACCCCCAAGTCTGAAAAAAAATCAATAATAAACACATTAATTATGAAAACCTTTTAGCTAAGTACAGCATAATAGCAGTACCGATACAACTTCTACTTCTTGAAACCTGTCTGTTACACAGTCTTACGTTAGCTGATGTTAAGGAAGAGATTCTAAATTAGTTAACTTTGGAAAAAGTTTGGCTTTCTCTTCCTCTGGATCCCAGGTCCTCTCGGCGGGCCGCGTGTAGTCACTCAGAAGAAAACAACAAAGCATGTTGACGTCACAGAATTACAGAGTTTAATCCAATATAAGACAATGCATAAACTT
>NW_006800592.1:206466-214365 GCF_000485575.1 Poecilia formosa | reverse complement strand
GAAACAGGCTGAAGAACAGCAGCTCCAGCTCTGATCCTGACTGATCTTTCCTCACAAAATTCCCTGTTTTTTAATGCACTTCTCCTCTAACAGCGGTTTCTCATTAGCTCTGTCTCATTAGAAAACAGTATGAAAACATTAGCTGCTACGCTAACAATCAGCAGTTACTTCGGACCAATTTAGCTACATAGGAAATATTTCTTGGTTGTTTAAAAGCGAATTTCTCCCTGCAAAGTCAAGTAATTCTGATCTTTCATCCTTACCTGTGAAAGGTAATGCCAATGAATCCAGTTTGTTTCGTAAAACGGTTGAAACACACAGCACAGGACTTAAGGAGCTCCGATTGCCCTGCTGCCACATAGAAGATGGCGGACACTGTTACGTACGACTCAGCGCTCCATGAGGCGTCTACGTATTCCTGTCTATTTGCTGAACAGGAACTGTTTTAGCTGCTAGCTTGGATGCTACAGAGATTGATAGTTTTGTAGTTCAAGATAAAATGTTGCAGTACAGGTACATTGTGTGTAGCTCTGATGTCGTAAAGATTTATAGGTTTTGTAGCTCATAACAAAATGTCAGCAGGTGCCACGATTTGAGCCTGCTGTCTCTCCAAAATGTTGCAGCACAAACAGATAGTCTCTGAGAATCAGATTATCATTTAAGCCCTGTGACTAAAGATTTTGATCCTAACAATGGTAATAATTATTAAGTCTTATTAATTAACAATAATAATTATTAATTGATATTAGTAATCATTATTACTATTATTTATTTATTTATTGTGTAATTATTACTATTTGTTATTAAATTAGTGTTTATTATTAATAATTATAATTATTATTAATTAATGAACTAAGCATTTAGTTCCTGAATTATTATTTGGCAGTTGATAATCTCTTCATTTCTTCGCATCAGACCTCCAAAAGCCACATGTCTCCATTGAGGAGGAAGCCTTTGCCATCCCACGGGTCTGCAACCAAGAAATGAAATCTAGTCATGGCCAGGTCGAAGCAGAACATCGGCAGATTATAAAAGAGGAGGAACCAGAACCTACAATAACTGAACAATGGGGGGAACCAGAAACTAAATGGACTAAAGAAGTGGAGGACCCAGAATTTCCATTGATAAACAAAGAACAGGAGGAGTCAGATTGTTCTTTGTTTAAACTTGAAAAGCAGGAACCAGACTATTTACTAACTACACAGGACCAGAATGACCTCTACGGCAGTCAGGATGGAGAGCAGCTTGTCCAGAAGCAGTTTGTGGCTTTGATGGAGACTCCTACTCCACAAACTGAGCAGATTTTATTTCAAATCTCTCCTGTAGTTGAGGGCAAAGATCAGGAAGGAAGCAGCTCCACTGTGTCAGAGACTCAGTCTCCTCCTGACACAAAGAAAAGATCTTTCAAATGTGATATTTGTGGAAAATGTTGTAAATATCAGAGTGAGCTGAAAGTACATTACAGAACCCACACTGGTGAGAGGCCTTTTCCATGTCAAACATGTGGAAAAAAATTTTCTCACATTAGTAATTTAAACTTTCACATTAGAATTCATACAGGTGAGAGGCCTTTTTCATGCCAAACTTGTGGAAAAAATTTCACTCACATGAGTACTTTAATTGTTCACAAAAAAATTCACACAGGGGAGAGGCCTTTTTCATGTAAAACATGTGGAAAAAGTTTCAAACGAATTCATCATTTAACTATGCACCAGGTAATTCACACAGGTGAGAGGCCTTTTCCTTGTGAAACGTGTGGAAAATCTTTCGCACGGAGTGCAGATTTGAACATTCACAGGCAAACCCACACAGGTGAGAGACCTTTTTCATGCCAAACGTGTGGAAAAAAATTTTCTCGCATGAACCATTTAAATCTCCACAAAAAACTTCACACAGGTGAGAGGCCTTTTTCTTGTGAAACCTGTGGAAAATCTTTCATACGAAATGCCGCTTTGAATGTTCACAGGCAAACCCACACAGGTGAGAGGCCTTTTTCTTGTGAAACCTGTGGAAAATCTTTCATACGAAATGCCGCTTTGAATGTTCACAGGCAAATCCACACAGGTGAGAAACCTCAATTGTGCCAAATCTGTGGAAAAAGTTTTAATCATGTTGGTAAACTGAAGTTCCACATGAATCAAAAACACAAAAGTGAGAGGTAGTCATTCGACTCTCAGATTTACTGCTAAGATTTAAGCTTGTCTTGGTAATTTTCTCTGTCCAAAATATGTTAAAAAAATAAATGTTCACTAATTTTAATTAGACATAGTTAGAAATGGACGGGAAANTTTTATTAAAGAACATATTTACATTATTCCATAATTTAATGTACATTTAACATTTCAAGACAAGAAACAAATAATTTTCTTGTATTTATTTTTTTATATATTATTGAAAAGTGACTTCATTTATAAATCAGTCATTGTCAAACATTAAACTGCATATTTTTCTTTTTTCCAGAGAAAAAGCATTTATTACAGTATGTCAACTCTGCTATTGATATCAAAGAGTGAAAATCATTCTAACAGAGTAAATTATTTTTATTTCATTACATAAGCTGTATTAATACACTAATACTTCAGATTGGGATATTAAAAAATACACAAGTGAAAGAATAAAACATTTATTTATTATACTGGGAACGCTGGCCATAGGCTTCAGTCTGCTGGTCACACTGGGAGAACTCCAATGACTTCTGAGACGTCCTGGTTCACAGGCTAAAGCCAAGGATAAAAGAGAAATTATCCAAAAGTGTAATAGAAAATACATACATGTTTCCTTCACATTCAGAAATACATTTTCAGCATGTTGGGCTCTGACTCGTAGCATCTTTATAGCTAAATACCGACATGGTGAAGCTGAGCTGGGAAACAGACTGAAGAACAGCAGCTCCAGTTCTGATCCTGACTGATCTTTCCTCACAAAATTCCCTGTTTTTTAATTAACTTCTCGTCTAACAGCGGTTTTTCATCAGCTCTCTCTCATTAGAAAACAGTATGAAAACATTAGCTGCTACGCTAACAATCAGCGGTTACTTCGGGTCAATTTAGATGCAAAGGAAATATTTCTCGGTTGTTTAGAAGCGAATTTCTGGCTGCAAAGTCAAGTAATTCTGATCTTTCATCCTTACCTGTGAAAGGTAATGCCAATGAATCCAGTTTGTTTCGTAAAACCGTTGAAACAGGACTTAAGGAGGTCCCATTGCCCTGCTGCCACATAGAAGATGGCGGACACTGTTGCGTACGACTCAGCACTCCATGAGGCGTCTACATATTCATGTCTATTTGCTGAACAGGAACTGTTTTAGCTGCTAGCTCGGATGCTATAAAGATTGATAGTTTTGTAGTTCAAGAAAAAATGTTGCAGCACAGGTACATTGTGTGTAGCTCTGATGTCGTAAAGATTTATAGGTTTTGTAGCTCATAACAAAATGTCAGCAGGTGCCACGATTTGAGCCTGCTGTCTCTCCAAAATGTTGCAGCACAAACAGTCTCTGAGAATCAGATGATCATTTAAGCCCTGTGACTAAAGATTTTGATCCTAACAATGGTAATAATTATTAAGTCTTATTAATTAACAATAATAATTATTAATTGATATTAGTAATCATTATTACTATTATTTATTTATTTATTGTGTAATTATTACTATTTGTTATTAAATTAGTGTTTATTATTAATAATTATAATTATTAATTAATGAACTAAGCATTTAGCTCCTGAATTATTATTTGGCAGTTGATAATCTCTTCATTTCTTCGCATCAGACCTCCAAAAGCCACATGTCTCCATTGAGGAGGAAGCCTTTGCCATCCCACGGGTCTGCAACCAAGAAAGGAAATCTAGTCAAGGCCAGGTCGAAGCAGAACATCGGCGGATTATAAAAGAGGAGGAACCAGAACCTACAATAACTGAACAATGGGGGGAACCAGAAACTAAATGGACTAAAGAAGTGGAGGACCCAGAATTGCCATTGATAAACAAAGAACAGGAGGAGTCAGATTGTTCTTTGTTTAAACTTGAACAGCAGGAACCAGACTATTTACTAACTACACAGGACCAGAATGACCTCTACGGCAGTCAGGATGGAGAGCAGCTTGTCCAGAAGCAGTTTGTGGCTTTGATGGAGACTCCTACTCCACAAACTGAGCAGATTTTATTTAAAATCTCTCCTGTAGTTGAGGGCAAAGATCAGGAAGGAAGCAGCTCCACTGTGTCAGAGACTCAGTCTCCTCCTGACACAAAGAAAAGATCTTTCAAATGTGATATTTGTGGAAAATGTTGTAAATATCAGAGTGAGCTGAAAGTACATTACAGAACCCACACTGGTGAGAGGCCTTTTCCATGTCAAACATGTGGAAAAAAATTTTCTCACATTAGTAATTTAAATTTTCACATTAGAATTCATACAGGTGAGAGGCCTTTTTCATGCCAAACTTGTGGAAAAAATTTCACTCACATGAGTACTTTAATTGTTCACAAAAAAATTCACACAGGGGAGAGGCCTTTTTCATGTAAAACATGTGGAAAAAGTTTCAAACGAATTCATCATTTAACTATGCACCAGGTAATTCACACAGGTGAGAGGCCTTTTCCTTGTGAAACGTGTGGAAAATCTTTCGCACGGAGTGCAGATTTGAACATTCACAGGCAAACCCACACAGGTGAGAGACCTTTTTCATGCCAAACGTGTGGAAAAAAATTTTCTCGCATGAACCATTTAAATCTCCACAAAAAACTTCACACAGGTGAGAGGCCTTTTTCTTGTGAAACCTGTGGAAAATCTTTCATACGAAATGCCACTTTGAATGTTCACAGAAAAACTCACACAGGTGAGAGGCCTTTTTCTTGTGAAACCTGTGGAAAATCTTTCATACGAAATGCCGCTTTGAATGTTCACAGGCAAACCCACACAGGTCAGAAACCTCTATTGTGCCAAATCTGTGGAAAAAGTTTTAATCATGTTGGTAAACTGAAGTGCCACATGAATCAAAAACACAAAAGTGAGAGGTAGTCATTTGACTGTCAGATTTACTGCTAAGATTAAAACTTGTCTTGGTAATTTTCTCTGTCCAAAATATGTTAAAAAAATAAATGTTCACTAATTTTAATTAGACATAGTTAGAAATGGACGGGAAACTCCATGCAGAAAGCTGGGAATCGAACCCAGAACCTTCTTGCTGCAAGGCAACAGCGCTACCAACTGCACCACTGTGCAGTCCATCATGGAGCCCAGGAATTATTTTTATTTATACTGAATCCGTTTTTACTTGATGAAAATACAGTTTTAATTTGATTTGTAAAAGTTAGTTAGTTGTTTGTAAGAGTTTCAGCCAGAACTGTTTTCATTTCTACAAACAGTAGAAATGTTCTTTGACAATCTTCAAAGCTGTTTCAAAGATAAATGTGAATAATGTTTAGCTCAAAGCCATCAGGTAAGTGTAGAAAAACATGTATAGAAACCTTAGTTGTAAAGGAAGTGACACAGATGTAGTGGAAGCACTAAGAGCGGAACTCAAAGCCGACTTATGCTAAACGATGCAGGGCCAAAGCTTGCAGCATTCCACACACCTTTCTGCAGTTATTTATGTACATGTGCAATTGTCTATACACCTTGTCCATGTTGAGAATATTTGAACTTGATCTGGTTGGAGTTAATCTGCTGATCCCGCTGATTTTGTTTTCTATTTCAGTGATAATGATAGTACCCTGCAGTTAATATGCATTTCATGGGCTTAGGTGCACAGACTGATGTGCAATTACATCTTTATGTGACAAAAACAGTGGAAATGTACTGAGATTTTCCGATCCGTTTAATTTTTATTTGGATGTATTCAATAGTGGGTTATGTTATTGTATGAGGATGATTGTGGTTCAGTTTAATTGTTTAATGTTAATAAAATAATAAAAAAGAACACTGGGTTTGATGCTCCTTTGGTTAAATCAAGCTGAATGGGGTCAGATAGATTCCAATGTATTTTGGGGAAGTTTTTGGTGTTTTGTAGTTTATTGTTCAATACAAAAGTTTGCATGGCTGAAACAATTTTCAGGACAGGAAAAATGTTTGCGTGTATTTACACAGACCTTTGCGACACGTTCATTTTTATACATCCAGTGCTGTGAGTAAGATATTAAAGATCAGTAATCAGCTTTTCTGATTTCTAATTAACTGCAGTTTGGATGTCTTTGTCTTTCTGTAAGCTCAGTTGCTGTCCTCCTTTTTATTTAAATTTTACTGTTTTTCCAGTGGTGAAAAAACTTTCTGACTTTTGGATCTTCCTTTCACGGATGCAATGTTAACAGAAAAAATCATGGCACATATATTTTTTTCATTACACTTACAGCCCTTGTTATCCATTTCAAAACATTGCACTTAACCAAGATATGTGTGAGGATATGTGTAAACACACATATCCAGTAATAGATTGTGGGTATAAACTCATCAAAAACTGTCCCTGATGGATTACTGGGGTTAACTAATGTTAAAGTTATGCATAAATGCGTGATTTTCCATTAAGCGTGTAACAAATATCTCACCATCTCTGTTCAATTCATTCTGTCTGTCTAAGTTCAGAGGTAGTAGCAGTGCATAACTTCACTGAAACATGAGGTTTGAGCCTTCACAGTGGCTGTAGTTCCCATGTGGTGTGAGCAAAACTCAACAGTTATGAAGTAGAAATGAATTTGCAATGAGCTGTAGATATGGGCAAGTTTGGGGATAAATGTCCTCAAATTAAATTTGGAGCGAATTTGTGCTGCTGTTGCAAAAAAATATGAATTTATCTTAAATCTTTTGATTATTTTTTTACCAGCTACCAATGTGTGGATGACACTTTACTCTGCAAACGTCACCTTCTCTTCAGTTAAGCACTACAAAATAAGTTCAGATGAAACATGTGGTGCTGACAGTCCAGGATATTCAGGAACAGCCAGGTACATGCCTGAGACGGTGACCAATTAATTTAATTTAATGATCATTTCCTTTGTCCCCACAGACCTCCAGAAGACACATGTCTCCAGAGAGGAGGAAACTCCAACAGGTCTGACACCAGGGGAGGAAGACCCGTCACGACGAGGAGGAAGTAGGACATCAGTTCACTGAAAAAGAACAGATGGAACCAGAGCCTCCAGTGAAATAAGGGGAAAAAAACAGAACCTACATGGGTTAAAGAAGAAAAAGATGAACCAGAACCACCACTGATCAACAAGGAAAAGGAGGAAACACAAACTTCAGTACTTACCAATTAAAAACCAGAACTAGAATACTTACCAACTAGACATAACCAGAAGGACCTCCGTAGCAGTCAGGAGGGAGAGCAGCTTGTCCAGAAGCAGATTGTTGCTTTGATAATAGACACCACCGAGATTGGAAATAAAACAGCATATTTCATAGATTTGGTCCTGCATGGTGGTGGATGACTGATGATGTGGGCTCGTTTTGCACTCATTGATTCAACATAAACTTGTCTTTGTATCAAAGTCTTCTAGAACCAATGGGGAGTCTATATGTCCAACAGTTGAAGCTTGGTCAAACAAAATATATTCGTAAATTCCAATGTGTGTGTATATATGTGTATGTACATCAACCTTGCTGACACTCTGATGTCCAGAGATCTGTGCTAAACATTTTTTTTCTAAAGTAGGTTTCAAAAGAAGACTTGAGCAAAAGTTGCACTATAACAATGATGCTGTTGAAACTTTGCTACCTTTTGCTGATCTCTGCAAACTGAACTAATTTAATTTAAATGGGCCTTATGTTATTTTTTATGTTTATTTTAAATGCATCAAAGTTCCTGTCTTCAGTTTCAAGGTTTGTAACACCCTACTCATGGTTGTTCTTTTAAGATTATAGTTTGTTCATTTTATTTCTCAGGGATTCTGTTCACAATGCTTCACTTAA
>NW_006800592.1:190777-205361 GCF_000485575.1 Poecilia formosa | reverse complement strand
CAGTTGCTGCAGCTCCAGCTGCTGCTAAACGGCGCTGAACAGGAACTGATTTAGCTGCTAGCTATGATGCTACAGAAGTTGCTAGCTTTGTAGCTCAGGACAAGATGTTGCAGCACAAACAGAAAATTTGTTAGTCTCTGAAAAACCAGGTGAAGTTCAAGTATATGCACTGAGTAAACATATCAATGCTACCAGTGGTCATAGTAGTGTTTTCAGAAAAACGTTTATTTATAATCAAAATTTAAAGTCAGCATGAATTACATTGTGCAGTCTTACTGCCTTTGTTCATTATGTTTCAGAGAAAGTGTGTATAATATAGGTATGTGTGGCCAGCTGTACCTTCAAAAATGCCTGGCCACTTCTTTAAAGAGATGAAAGCCATCTTGCTGCAACCTGGCTGCAGTCACATGCAGTTTTTTGATTCACACCAAGTTTTCTGTTGTGGACATGTGAAGGTTGCTGGGAGGACAGTTCTTCATGTAGTTACAGTCCCGGATCTCCAGGAACAACCAGACTGAATAATGAACTGGTCATCAATTTATTTATATTAATGATGTCTTCCATTGTCACCACAGACCTCCAAAAGCCACTTATCCCCACGGAGGAGGAAATGTCTGTCATCCCCCAGGTATGTCCCCACAAGAGGAGGTCCAGTCATGACCTGGAGGAAGCAGAACCTAAACAGATTAAAGAGGAAGAGGTTGACTCAGAACAAGAAAAGAAGGAACCAGATTCTTTAGTGGTTCGACATGAACAGCAGCCACCAGAACATTTACCAACTGGACAGGACCAGAAGGACCTCTGCAGCAGTCAGGAGGGAGAGCAGCTTGTCCAGAAGCAGTTTGTTGCTTTGATTGAGACTTCTACTCTTCAGGGAGATGATATGAGTGAAGAAGAGACAAGAACAGAGCAGCTTTCCCTTCATGTCTCTCCAGTGGTTGAGAGCAAAGATCAGGAAGGAAGCAGCTGCTCTGTGTCAGAGAGTCAGTCTGATACTGGCACAAAGAAAGGGTCTTTCAAATGTGACAGATGTTTAAGATGGTATAGATATCAGGGTAACTTAAAAAACCATTACAGAATTCACACAGGTGAGAAACCTTTTACATGTGAAAAATGTGGAACTAGCTTCATTAATACTTATACATTGAATTTACACATTAAACAAAAACACTTGGCTGTCACATAGATTAACTATTATAGACACTTTGACTTTTCCTGGTCGTAGTTCTCTTTGCAAAGTATATTATAAAAAGAAAATTGACTAAACCAGGTTATAGGAAACCTCTCCAAGTCTGTAAATAGCAGCAACTTGGACCTCATGAACAAACACCTTTTTCATACTGTGGTTGACTGATCCTGCTATTAAGGATACAAGCATATCTACAATATAAAAAAATGCAGCTTAGGTCATTGAGTTTGCTTTCAAGTTTGGACATAAAATGTCATAACTGTATAGATGCCTCATAGAAGTAATTCAGCATGGTGGCTGTTCTTTATCCTCTGCCAAATAGGAGTAAAGCAGTGGCGTCCAAAATCAGTCCTCAAGGGCCGGGATCCTGCATGTTGGTTAAACACAAACAGGCAGAGGCCTGCTAATGATGGCTCACTCGCAGGCCTCTGCAGAACATTGACATGCTGAGAAGCTAATGACTAGAATTAAAACTTACAGGATGCCAGAACCTCGAGGACCGACTTTGGACACCCTGCCTTTTACAGGAAGGTTGGGTTGTTTCATGACACAGGTATTATTTATTATTGCTTTATTTCCATTGGTTATGTAGAATAAATCTATTTTTAATCACTGTAAATAAAATTCTTATTGTATTATTTCTGTATTTGTGTGTTGTATATCCTATAAATGCAAAATAAATCTTCATGGATCCAGACTTTCAGGAGCTCTGAAATCTTTGTATTGCTGTTCAGCTCCACCTCTTCATGTCTCAGCCTAAACTGTTTTCTCTATTCCTCAGTTCTTTTGAGGAAAACCAATCATAAAGCAAAATGTTAGGAAGTGATAACATACTTAAGTGGACATACTAAAGTGGATCCATCAGCTCTTACTGCAGCATCAATGTTAATTAATTAAATTCAAATTCAAAAATACTGCCAAAAAGCTGAAAAATCAAAGTTAACTTTATTTATGTTCAACCAACAGCCAATCTAAATATTTAAAACTGAGAAATTATCTTTTAAAGAATGAATGAAACTATCATAAACATCAGAATCACACCTGGAAATTGCATTTCAACCACAACCTGGAGATGGCGCTGTTGGCCTGCGTCTGAGACATTATACAAAGCGCCTTAAAAGGTTGTGAATAATGTTTAAGTGTAGTAATATAGGTTCAATTCCATGAGGTAAATGTATATCTAAACAGTTAAAGAAGTAACACAAATAGACAGGGAGACTTAAAGGTGGAATTAAAAGCTGACTCATGTCTCAACAGTTATTAGAATAGCACATCATATATTCCTTTGAATTGTGTTTCTTAGTTAATTATTCTTCCTCTAGTCTATAGATTGGTGTTTGGCTCATGAAGGCTGAAAACACTCACTTAAAAACTACTTTCCAATTACAACCTGAAGATGGCGCTGCTTTGCAGCATTTGATCAGTGGAGACTGTGAAAGCTTTGAATTATCTGGCATTAAGGTCTGAGTAGGGAAGTTTACCCAGTTGGAAAAGCTAGAGTTATAGTCTGGCTCTAGAACCATAACAAATTAAAGGGAAGCAATGCCTGGGATAAGTTAAAATTAGATTTTAACTTAACCCTTTTGTTTAACTTTGTTTAACAAAAATCATGACTGACTGGAGAAAAGACATCAAGGAAAGGGAAGAAGAGGAGAGAGAGAAAGAGAGACAAAACGAGAGGAAATGGGCAGAGAGTGATGCATCTTAAGGTGGATCTCAAGTTGCTCTGGAGACACTGGCCAGCTGCCTCCATTTCCAATCAGCACCAATTAGAAGCTCTGAAAGAAAGATGTTATGAGAGACCCAAAATAAAGGCCTCGAGCCGGTACAACCCCCACCAATCCCTTCAAAACAGGATCCTCACTGGAACCCTGGGCAACCCGCGTATTAACATCTGGAAAAGAAGAGAAAAAAAGTACATCAGCTGGACAATATCTCAGTCCAGCTGAGATGGAGCAAAACATTGTAACACTTTATTTCAAGGGGTGTTCATAAGACTGATATGACACTGTCATAACTATGACATAAAACCTGTCATGAACATGAATAATTTTCTATGAATGTTTGACTGCTGTCATGAGGTGTCATTTGGTAAATACTGACACTTTTAAGAGAAAGTTCCTTTAAAAGTTGCATTAGAAGTCAATTAAAATGCCAACTTTGAATTAAAGTGTATAAATCTGCATTACCTCACATTACCTGTAAGGTAATGTGAGGTAATTAGGTAATTAGTGCAAGTCCACTAATTGCACTTATGCTGCTGCTGTGTGTGTGTGTGTGTGTGTGTGTGTGTGTTTTTGTGTATATTATTGTCCATCAGTATGTTAGTCTTCTAATTACACTGTGTGTGTGTGTGATTGTGTATTTATTGTCCATCTATATATTCTTCTTATGGCCTTATTGTCTTCTTATTGCACAGTGTATTGCAGTGTGTGTGTGGAGGGGAGGGGCGAGGGGTTACTGTCAATGTCTTATTTATATGTTTAGTTTAACTGCACATTGGAGACTGGTGAAATGCAATTTCAAACTTCTGTGTTACATAGAGCTTTGTAACAGGGTTACATAGATCTTTGACAATAAAGTACACTTGACTTCACTTCACTTGACTAAATGTACCAAATAATGCAAAGTTGGCATTTTAATGGACTTTTAATGCAACTTTGCATTAAAAATTTAATTATTTACCGAATGACACCAAATGACAGCAGTTATGAATATTCATAAGTACTTCTTCATGTTCATGACAGTGTCATATCAGCTTATGATCACCCCTTCAAATAAAGTGTTGCCAAAAACATTAGGTCCCTTCAGGTTCAATCCCAAAGTCAACAGCTGTTACCTTGAAGTGACTTTGTTAGAGACAAGGGAAAAAACAAAATTACTGACTTGGTGCTCTTGATAAAGATGGCATTGTCCAAGGAAAAAAGACTGAAGAAACAGAGACCATCACATAAGTCTGATTTGGGCAGAAAAAAGTATTGAAGAAGGTCAGAGAATTTTGATCCGTGAAATCTGTAAAGGCCCTGAATCCACATAGACCTCAAAATGCTGTAAAAACGAAATAAGAGCAAGAGTCTCTTTTTCAATAACTGAGTAAGTAAGCTGATGTCTATTAAATTTCTTAGAAAATAAATATTTTAATTGAAAAACCACCCATTTGCAAAAGGACTCCCCTGTACCAAAATGCCTGGCATTAACTTGGGGTTTAAATGGCTTACTTATATCAGGGACCATCGAGACAGGAGAACTGCACAACTTCGTCACCTCCTCAAAAGCCTGCTGACAGACAGGGACCAAATGTATGTCACATTACTTTTCAAAAGATCTGTCAGCGGTGCAACCACAGTTGAAATGTTTCTGCAGAAGGCTCTGTAGTATTCAAATAAACCCAAGAATTTCATGAGTTCCTTCTTACTTGTTGTTGGTGGATACTTTTCAATAGCCTATACTTTTGCATGAACAGAACATACTTTGCCTTGACTCACTTGATTACCAAGATAAGAATTGATAAGAGCTTGAGCAAACTCTCATTTGGTTGCATTCACTGCATATTCAAGAGGAAGGCTGCAATGCATCTGCCAGAAGGTCAAATAATGTCATTCAAGGAGAGAAGACCGGGTACCTGAATACACAGTAATGCCATCCAAATACACAGCACAACCCTCTAAATGCCCAACAACTTTATTCATCAAAAGTTGCCAGTGCGTTCTTCAACCAAAAAGCATAACGTTGTATGAATTCAAACCACTAGCAAAGATTTTTTGTGCCCTTTTAGATAAAGGGACCTGCCAATCACCCATTAGTAGGTCTATCTTACTAATGAATTTAGCATTACCAATCTGGTCAATGCAATCATCCATACGAGGTAGAGGATATGAATCAGGTTTGGTTATGCTATTGACTTTTCTGAAATCGGAACAAAATCTATAGGTTTTGTCTGATTTTGGAACCAACAAACAAGTTTTGTTTCCTGGTTCAAATTTCCAAGAAATGGGTGTAAAACATTTTGTGACTGGGAAACAGGTAAGTTACATTCTTTTTGTTTCATGGGGAAATAACATCAGTTTATTGTTCAAGGAAATAAAACTCATACAGTCTGTTACTGATAGCAGCTTTGTCTGAAGATTGAGATAAACTACTCAACATGCAAAGAGTCACGTGGACAAAAAGTCCACTGATGGCACTTAGATGGATGTTTTACTGTCAACGCCAGAACCAGCAGAGCTGGATTCCTAAAATGTTTGTGTGAAACCACATACAAGCTAAGAGTTGCATGACTGTGGTTAACTTTTCAAAGTCAAGTTCAACATGTTGAAAATCAAGTTGGCTTAAACTGATTGCTGTGACATTATAGAGAGGAGGAGAGAAAGTTTTACAGCAACATACAGGCTTCATTAGCAATGTTCACAGCAAACACTGACAAAAAACTGCTTATGCTGAATAATAAGACAATAAATAATAAAACAATAAATAACAACAAAAAATTATGAATTGTACCTTCGCTACAAAAGTGAAAAGAACGGTGAGACTGGTTTGTTAAGGGGAAGAGCGCTAAAATGGGCGGAGGCTAATTTTGGACAGCAAGTCGTTTTTCAGGGAACTTATGACTCGTTTGTGTCCACATTTAAACAGACATTTGGGTATACTGAATCACGTTCTGATATCACCCGCAAGCTGTGGAATTTAAAGCAGGGTCGTCAAGCTGTAGCAGATTTTGCTATTGACTTTAGAACCCTGGCAGCCTCTTCTGGTTGGAACACAGAGGCATTGAAGGGAGCTTTTCTACAAGCTCTGAACGAGAACATTAAAGATGAACTGGCTTACAGAGATGAACCAGGCTCATTAGAGGATCTAATCTCTATGGCTATCAGGATTGACAATAGGGTCAGAGACAGGACCCGTTCTAAGAGAGAACTGAGTATATGCCCAAACAGAGTGGAATTCAATTTTGCCCCCACAGATCAATCCCCAGAGGAACCTATGCAAATAGGAAGAACCAGACTAACCCCTGAAGAACGACAGCGTCGCATGAGGTCTGGCGCGTGCCTTTACTGTGGTCAAACAGGGCACTACATTGCTAACTGTAAGAACCTGCCATTACTTGCCTCAGCTTTTGAACTCGTTCAGGGAGCCACCATTTTTACTAAACTCGACCTCCGTAATGCTTACCACTTGATCAGAATCCGGGAGGGAGACGAGTGGAAAACGGCATTCAGGACACCTCTTGGCCATTTTGAGTATTTGGTTATGCCCTTTGGCCTCATGAATGCACCTGCGGTGTTCCAGTCGTTAGTCAATGATGTCCTCAGGGACTATCTTAATCAGTTTGTCTTTGTTTATCTTGACGACATTCTCATTTTTTCAAGATCTTTAGAGGAACACAAGACACATGTCCGCCTGGTCCTCCAGCGTCTTTTGGAGAATCGGCTGTTCATCAAGGCGGAGAAATGTGAATTCCATGCCTCTTCAGTAACATTCCTTGGTTATGTTTTGGGAAGCGGGCAGGTGAAGACAGATCCAGCAAAGGTTCAAGCAGTCTTGGACTGGCCTACTCCCACGTCTCGCAAGCAGCTTCAGCAGCTGGGGTTTGCAAATTTCTACCGTCGTTTCATTAAAAACTATAGCCAAACTGTTCTTCCCCTTACCCGCCTCACTTCCACCAAGGCTAGTTTCAGTTGGTCCCCTGAAGCTGAACAAAGTTTCATAGATTTGAAGAGGAGGTTTGCCAATGTACCCATCCTCATTCAACCAGACCCATTTAGACAGTTTATTGTTGAAGTGGATGCCTCTGATTCAGGAGTAGGGGCAGTTCTGTCACAGATTTCTTCCATTGATGACAAATTGCACCCCTGTGCATTCTTCTCCCGTCGTCTCTCACCAGCGGAGAGAAACTATGATGTAGGTGATAGAGAGCTCCTGGCAATAAAGATGGCTTTTGATGAATGGCGTCACTGGTTAGAGGGGGCTGAGCATCCCATTGTTGTCTGGACAGATCACAAGAATCTAGCCTACCTTCAACAGGCCAAGAGATTAAATCCTAGACAGTCTCGCTGGTCCCTCTTTTTCTCCAGGTTCAATTTTACCATTTCTTATAGACCTGGATCCAAGAACACCAAGCCGGATGCACTTTCGAGACAGTTTTCCCCTGATCATGACATGCCTGAAACCACGATCATTCCACAATCAATTATTATCGGAACTCTTTCTTGGAGGGTTAGAGACCAGGTTCTGGCTGCTCAACAGACTGAACCCAGTCCCATTAATACACCACCCAACCATCTGTACGTTCCTTCATCCGTTAGAGCTCGTCTCATTCATTGGGCCCATACTTCAATATTTTCTTGTCATCCTGGCATTAACAGAACAGTCTCGCTAATCAGACGAAACTTTTGGTGGCCATCTTTGTATAGAGATGTCAAGGACTATGTGCTTGCCTGTCCCATTTGTGCTCGCAATAAGACTCGTAATCAACCCCCTAGTGGGTTACTTCAACCTCTTCCAGTTCCCAATCGTCCGTGGTCGCATATAGCTTTAGACTTTGTTACTGGACTACCACCTTCACAGGGTTTCACCACCATTCTCTCTATCATTGACCGCTTCTCTAAGGCCTGCCATCTAGTTCCCTTACGTAAACTTCCTACTGCCATGCAAACTGCCCATCTTCTAACTAAACACGTGTTTCGTCTGCATGGCATCCCCTCAGAGATTCTGTCGGACAGAGGTCCACAGTTTGTTTCTAGAGTTTGGAAGGAGTTTGGCTCGGCACTTGGAGCTAAGGTAACCCTCAGTTCTGGGTTTCATCCCCAAACTAATGGTCAGACTGAGCGTCTGAACCAGGAGCTTGAAGCTACCCTTCGTTGTCTCTGCTCGTCACATCCTTCATCCTGGAGTGTGCACTTGCCTTGGGTGGAGTATGCCCACAACAGCCACACCTCAACAGCCACTGGCCTATCACCTTTCGAGTCCTCTCTTGGTTATCAGCCTCCTCTGTTTCCATCAGACGAGCAACAAATATCCGTCACCTCTGTCCATCATCACCTCCGCCGTTGCAGACGCATCTGGGCTCAGACCAGGGCTGCTCTCAACCGGACAGCCGAGGCAAACCGCAGATGGGCTGATCGTAAGAGAACCCCTGCACCGTCGTATTCACCTGGACAAGAGGTCTGGTTATCCACTCGTGACATCAATATCAAAGCATCCAATCGTAAGCTTTCCCCTCGCTTTATTGGTCCCTTTGAAATAACCTCTGTTCTCAGTCCTTCAGCCGTACGCCTCAGGCTTCCTGATGGGTTAAAGATCCACCCAGTGTTTCATGTTTCTCTTATTAAACCAGCCCGTTCCAATCCTTCCACACTGGACCTTGGCAATTCCCCCATGCCTCAACCATAGCGATTCTAAGTAAGCCTTTTCTCTTTGCGTCACTGAACATCTATTTTTTGAGCCACCAGTAACCCCACTCTCTTTCCAGACTCCCCCGATTGTTTGACACAACCGCCCCCCAGAAGGACTCAGAAGAATTGCCTGTTGACTAAGAAAGAAAATAAAATCTTATCTTACTCTGGCTTGTTGATTTTGCATGTGGGTCAGAAAGCTAAAGCCGAACATGGCAGAGACAAAACATTATTCCGGACTTTTTGGGCAGCAGCAGAGCAGAACTGTGGTCTCCTGTCACTCCGGTCCGAAAAGTTGCACTTGACTTATTTTCTGAACAATTACCAACTTCATTTTCAGCAGCCTGGAAGAAAATGGTTTTAAGTTTGGTCACAACAACATCTGGACCTCCATCTCAGGTCCAGTTTCCTCCAGAGCCGGAGTGTTCCTGGACCACAGAGCAGGTCTTCTGTGGTTCTATAAAGTTCCTAAAACCATGACTCTGATTCACAGAGTCCAGACCAGATTCACTCATCCGCTACTGGCTGGACTTTGGTTCGGTTTATATTTAGTACAAGTAACCCAAACAAACAGAATCCACTGTGAGTTGCTTCTTTTTCAGTGTGTGATTTTGTGTATAAATGGGTGAATCACTGAATGTAGTGCTTTGTGCTTTGTGCTCCGCTGGATTAGATAAGTGTTATGTAAGTAGCAATTCCTGAGAATACAAGCCATTTCTTAAAAAGGCGTGTGCTTCCAATTCTCAGCTGTTCCTGAGAATTATATTCTATTTTTAGTAATAGGTGGGAAAGAAAGAATTAAGAGATGCACATTCTATCAGCTAAAATTTGTTTTGACAGGAAAGTCTGCCTTTTAATGAAGGAGGAACTTAAATTCCTGACATTGTTCAGAGCTGAGGCAGTCACAGCTGTGTTGTCATAGAGCTAGTACAATATTCTGTATTAATAGTCATGAGCAGACTTGGTTGTTCCTCTAGGACAGGGGTATTTAATTATGAGACTCTTTGGTCCACCCACTAATATTTCCTCCTGATAAACTGTCCTAACAAAAGTCCAAATTTTATGTTTTATGGGCTTGCCTCCTTGTTTGTTCACATTTTCACAGTTAGCAGACTGCACTTTGTAGTAAACACCTAATCTCTCTGCTTCACCTGACTCCAATATCACCTTAGTATCAGAACTCTGTAGAACTTGACTGCATGCTAGTGAGACAGTTAAATTGACAAGGGACACATCTAAAAGTTAAAGAACGCTACCCCTTGAGGAATGCAGTTTGAGACCACTGCTTTTGATCAATCTGTTGTTAGATATTTAATATTTGTGTTTAGTTATTCTTTGTTCCATTGACATTATGTTTTGACTGTTACTCCTTGATTATTCTTATTCTTCAATTAGATTTTAATGGTGGTTGACAAACATCAACATGGTGCAGCACAGGCATCAACCAGTAAAGAGTATGAATCACTCCTTCTTGCTCCTCTGTGCCCTCTGCCTTTCTTCCTCAGCCAGTTTGCCTGGTCTCCATGCTCACCTTCCCCTTGTTACCAATCTGCAACCTGTTCCTTGTCAGTAATCAAGCTCCTTTTAATCACTTCTGGACTCTTCCTTTGGTTCATGTTCAGTGGTTTACATCTGTTTGTCCCAGTCACTCAATAAAAAAAAACGCCATAAAGATAAGAAAAAAACTTGAACGCAGGGAAGATAACAGACACAGTTCAAATTCGCCATTTTTACTCGCACAATATTGCCGCGGTAAAAGACCGGAGGGTCTTGACAATAGTTAGTAATTTTGGTAAATTCAAGCTGGTGACGTTCTAGTCCGAGTTAGACGACAACACAACAGGATAACAACCGATGGAAAAAGAGCCCGGAGGGATGAAGGCTGCTAACGTGTTGCTAGCTAAAGGTAAGTTTGCTTATTAACGGTGGTGGGAAGTAACGAAGTACAAGTACTTCGTTACTGTACTTAAGTACAATTTTCGTGTATCTGTACTTTACTTAAGTCGATTTAATAATGGATACTTTCTACTTTTACTCCACTACATTTTACAGTAAGTATCTGTACTTTCTACTTCACTACATTTCTACAAAACCGTCGCGTTACTCGTTACATCCAAGTCGCGTTGCGCTTTTTGTCCGTTAAAATGTGAAGTTCAGGGTCTTAAGGTGGCGCCGTAAAATCCAAGCAATAACGCAGTGGTTCTTAACCTGGGTTCGATCGAACCCCAAGGGTTCGATGAGTCGGTCTAAGGGGTTCGGCGGAGCCTCTGCCGCGGAGGTAAAGACACACTTGTGTAAAGTCGTGATGACGCCCCGCTTTGTTATCACTTTCTGCAGAGGATCACGTTACATTGCTGAGCCAATCAGAGCTGCGGAGGAGCACTGATAGAAGGAGCTCCGCTCTCAGCATGGATTTGAACTTGTGTCTTTAATTACTTCAGCAAAACTCATAGACATAATATAAGGATAGACCCTCATGGACCGCTCTCGCCTATTGTTGCTGACGAGATTTAGGGCAGCCATCTTGGAGAGGTACACCACTCCACTCAGCCTTATGTGTTTAGCAGCACAATGACGTATCAGCGCATTTAATCGATCATGACACACTTTTTTGTTACTGTAAACCATATTCAAACATCTATCAAAACAACATTTATAAACAATTGTATTTTTTAAGTATGTTTTTAATACATAGTTCATCATATTTAAATATGCTTAGTGGCTATAACAATAGAACAGGAATGGAATATTCTGATATCGATGTATGAAGAGCATATTACAAAGCACACAGCCGTTCATAATTTATTTAATAAATTATTTAGTAATATCAATACATATTTTATATAACTATACAAACACTAATAAATAAAGATTAATAATGGCACAAATAAATAATGATTAATACTGAATTATATATATATATATATATATATATATATGTTTATGTTTTTCAGTCGACGAATCCAAAATCCGATGTGAAATTCATCCGTGCTGCAGTGAATCCGTCTCTCTTTATAGATATCTCCCACTTCTTCCTCACATCATGTCTTTATGAAACTTTCAAAACAAAAACACAACCCTACAACATCCAGAGCCTTAAGGAACTCCGGGCGGATCTCATCCACCCCCGGGGACCTGCCACCGAGGAGCTTTTTGACCACCTCGGCGACCTCGTCCCCAGAGATTGGAGAGCCCGACCCAGAGTCCCCAGGCTCAGCTTCCTCAACAGAAGGCATGTTGGTGGGATTGAGGAGGTCTTCGAAATATTCTGCCCACCACCCCACAACGTCCCGAGTTGAGGTCAACGACACACCATCCCCACTTTAAACAGGGTTGGTGCTGCACTGCTTCCCGTCCTGAGACGCTGGATGGTGGGCCAGAATCGCCTCGAAGCCGTACGGACGTCTTTCTCCATGGCCTCTCCAAACTCCTCCCATGCCTGAGTTTTTGCCTCAGCGATCACCCGAGCCGCATGCCGCTTCACCCGCCGGTACCCATTGGCTGCTTCTGGAGTCCCACAGGCCAAAAAAGCCCAATAGGACTCCTTCTTCAGTTTGATATCATCCCTCACCGAAGGTGTCCACCAACAGGTGGGGTACAGGCGCCAAGATGGGGAGCAACAAGTATGCCCACTCCTGCCTGGTGCCTCTCACCGTGGGAAACTCCAGAGTGGAAGTACGTCCAGCCCCTCTCAAGGAGACTGGTTCCAGAACCAGAGCCATGTGTCTAGATGAGGCAGACTATTTCTAGCCGGAACTTCTCAGCCTCACTCACTAGCTCCGGTTCCTTCCCCACCAGAGAGGTGATGTTCCACGTCCCAAGAGCCAGCTTCTGCAGCTGAGGATCAGACCGCAAGGGTCCCCTCCCTCGGCTGCCACCTGTAACACACAGCACCCAACCTCTTTGGCCCCTCCGACAGGTAGTGAGCCCCTTGGAAGGGGGGTTCCTCACCTAGGACCTGTCTGGGTGACCCTACCAGGGGCATAAAGCCCCAGACAGCGTAGCTCCTAGGATCATTGGGACACTCAAACCCCTCCACCACGATAAGGTGGCAGCCCAAGGAGAGGATGACAGAATTAGTACACTCAAAATATATAAAGTATACATTTTTTTTTGTCATGGGCCCCATGACAAAAAATTAAATTGGGCCCCCCCTGTGCAACTACTGTTACAGTTTCTTGAGTCTATCTGACCCATTAAAAGCATCATAATTTTAAAGACTATGCTCTCTATGCCTTGCTTTCTTTGGTCCAATATTGATAACTAGCACAATATTTACTGCTAGTGAATTTTACATGAAACAGTCAGCATACCATACAGCAAATAGGCTGTTTAAATTTTTTTATTATTAGTTTTATCTCATTGAAATGTCTCTTCCCACTTGCAACAGTCTCAGATAATGTGCAAAATACACATAAAACAATCCAGACTTCTAAAAAAAATGCTGCATTTTATTCAAGTATGACTTTAATAAAAAAAAATGTTTTCTCCGTATGTGTTAAAGCTGTCACCATGTTGTGACAGTTTGCTATGAGACAGATAATCTGTGAAAAAAATCAGTCTCCTCCCTGAACTAGTATTGCTAGCTAAAGTAATGTAACTTTCCAAAAACAACCAATCAGAACCAGGAGGAGGGTCTTAGTGCTGTCAGTCAACTTCATTCACTCATTGCTAAATGTGCTAATGGTGGAGAAACAACTTATCATTACAGGAAAACTGTTTATATGCCGTCATTGGTAGCAATGCTAAATAGACTGAGCAATCACATTTTGACTCTTCATTGCTCTGTGCTATGCTAGCTGCAACATAGCACAGAGCAAGAGGGAGGGAGGATGAGCAGCACCACATTAGATTGTGGTTGTTTCTAGACAGCACTGGGAGAAAGCAGAAGAAATAATGTTTTCACACATTGTCTCTCATGCCATACTATCACAACACAATGACAGTTCAAACAAATATGTAAAAAATATATATATTTTTATAAAAGTTACATACTGCAGCTTTAATTTCACTTAGGAGATGATGGGTCAGGAGGGACGTGGCAACAGATATCTGTAATTTAAATGAAGCCAAGGTAAAACTGTGGACTGGCTGTAGCCCAGACAGGAGGCTGTTTTTTAATCATTCTATAAAGATTGTTTGAATTTCTGTCAGCAACAAATATATTGTCGTTGTTGTGTAATTGTAAAAAGAGCAAAGACAGAGAAATTCCTATGGATTCTCTGGAATGATGCTAACTAGGTTGCAGTTGAACACAGTGTTGCTCACCTTTATCACTGGGACAGAGGGAGGGAGAGGGTTTATGCTGGTACGGTGGTTAGAGCTGCTGCTGACTGACTCACCTGTTGTTAAGTGGTAAAAGGTACAGGGACAAGTTACCTTTCAGAAAAGATTCAGCTCGTTTCATGTTACTGTTGAATGCGAAGATATGATGGATTTGTTTGACCCACAACTATGGCCAGCTGGTGTCTTTGTTCGTCGCTTCTTCGAGGCCTGTAGGTCCAGAGAACCCGAGGAAAGGTCTTCTGGTGAGTCTCTGAAGCGTGTGGTGCCCACTGTGTCCGATGCGCGGTTAGAGAGTCCGTGAGCTATCGAGTCAATATTGGTAGATGGACATTAATATTGTCTCTTACAATGCAAGAGGATTGCCTGTTGGGACTAAGGAGTCGGATAAGCTACGCCGTCTAACTGTAAATACTTTATTGGCGAACTGTGACGTCTTGTGTGTTCAAGAGACTTTCTTACCAAAACAGGATTTGGAAGGACTCAACTTTCTACATGAAGACTTTTATGGTGTGGGTGAATCTACTACTGATCTGACAGATGGAATAGTTCATGGTAGAATACCTGGTGGGGTTGCTATTTTATGGAATAAAAAGTATGATCCGTTGGTTAAAGTGCTCAGATTAAACGTCGATTGGGCCATTGGAATTGAGTTTAATGAAAATGACCGGAGGGTGATAATTCTTAATATTTACACACCGTACGAATGCCACAGGAATGA
>NW_006800592.1:189299-190477 GCF_000485575.1 Poecilia formosa | reverse complement strand
ATTTAATCATAACCGCATCAGAAGATGCAGTAGCGTGTAGTGATAGTAACTGTAAGGATCCCCTGCATGGTATACAGCTATGCAACTTGTATGAAAATATTGTGAAGTCTCTACGTGGCTCCAGTAGGGCATTGTATAAGACCAAGCTGCAGAAAGCAAGACTAGGTTGGAATGAACATGTGAAGGAGCTTCATGCTGAAGCCAGGCGGGCCTTTAAGGCTTGGGTTGAGGGAGGCAGACAAAAGCAAGGTCTCCTCTTCCAGTATAAAAAACAAGCAAATGCGAAATTTAAATATGCTTTACGCTTCATGAAAACACATGAGAATAAAATGAAGTCTAATCTGCTTGCAAGGAAAATGCAAAATAGATCCTCAACTGATTTCTGGAAGGAGATAAAGATTACGAATAATTTTCACATAAGTCTGCCAACTAATATTGATGATGCTAGTGGGGCAGAAGAAGTTACTCGGTTGTGGGAGAAGCATTATTATGATTTATTTAACTGTGTTAAAAGCGTCCCGTTAAGGATGGACAGCATTGCACATGATGAAGACGTGAATGTGTCAGTTCATGAAACATATGACGCAGTCATGAGTCAAAAGAATAATAAGGCCTGTGGTATGGATGAGATTTCTGCAGAGCACTTAAAATTCTCAAGCAAAAAACTTTTTCCTTTGCTTGCCTTGTGTTTTAATGGTTTTTTAGTTCATGGTATTTTACCTGATTCACTTTTAGCTGTTATATTAGTTCCTATTTTAAAAGGTAAAGCCAGCAAAATAAATAATAGGGATAATTATCGACCCATAGCTTTAGCCAGTGTATTATCCAAGGTTTTGGAGAAGATTATATTGAATAAGATGGAGCTTTTTCTTCTTACCTCTGAAAACCAATTTGGTTTTAAATCGCAGCATGGCCCTGATATGTGTATATTTGCTCTGAAAGAGATTTTAGATTTGTATAACAGACATAATTCTACAATTTTTATGTGTTTTATTGATGCCTCAAAGGCTTTTGATCGGGTTAATCATGACAAGTTATTTCACAAGCTACATAACAGAGGGGTTCCTGGATCTATTGTCAGGATTTTATCCTTTTGGTACACGCATCAGCTGATGTATGTAAGATGGGGTAATTGTGTGTCAGACCCTTTTAAAATAAGTAATGGGGTTAGACAGGGT